>NC_142108.1:34756473-34868973 GCF_056152115.1 Neolamprologus brichardi | reverse complement strand
TTTGCTGACCGATGGTTTACAAAAACGTGGACAAACTTTACGTTCTTATCTTGTCATTTAAACTTTGCTGCTAATCGTCACCAAATGAAACATTCACATTTATTGATGTACTGTTGGCTCTAAGTTAGGCACAAGTTGCCATGGCAGCATCCTCCTGTCTCCGTGCACCAAACATAAAAAAACAAGAGGCTTATTTAGGTCAGTCTTTCCTGTGAGTTTCTTGTGCTTTTAAAGTGTAAACAGAGTTTAAAGCCTTCAGCTATGACGTCATCTCAAAGGCATCTTTATATTGTGTTAAAGCGATATCAGCTGAAAGGACAGAGCTGCTGCTGTGGAACCGGACTGTGATATGTTTTGGGGGTTAGAAGACCGTATTTGGATGGAAAGGCGGCGTGCTAACATGCTAACATTTGCTGGCTTGTTAGCAAGGTGACCCCATAGCACACGTGACCAGAGATGGGCAGTAACACGTTACTGTAATCCGATTACTTTTTTCAAGTAACGAGTAAAGTAAGGGATTACTATTGCAAAAACGGTAATTAGATTATCGTTACTTTCCCGTAGGAACGCTGCGTTACTGCGTTACTAAAACCGTGATTTTTTTGCGAGAATGTCTCATGACAGTGACGTAAGCGAGTGCGACGTTCGTGACAACAGCTGTGTGCAGATCAACAATGGATCATATATCGAGTGCAGAGAGAGTATGAGCGTGCAGCGTTTAAAGCGTGGAAGTACTGACCTTACTTTGAGTTTGATTCCATAAAAAGTGACAAAAACATTAGTGTCCGTTGTTCGTGGGAAGAAAACTTCTTTTTACAGCGAAAAAACCCCTAAACTTCCAAACAAGCACCGAGTAGCTACGACGTAATGGGAAACTCACAGAGAAACTCGCGGATTCTTCCACTGACCGCTGCACACCTGCACCAGGGTAAACCTCCGCCTACCCCACTCCTGCTTTACAGGTGAAAATAGAGCAACAGGACCGCTAGTCTGTGACTTTATTTATTTTCTGCTGTGTTTTACTTGCATCTATTTGAAAGACTGAGTGTAAACACACAAAATATTTTATTTTATGTGCTGGAATGTGCAGAAAATAGGTTTAAATGTTAAACTAATTTCTTCCAGTCAGAGAATGTTGCAGATAATTAAATGTTCGCTTGATGCATAAAGTTAAATCGTTAAATCGCTTGTAAATCGTGTTTTTAAAAAGTAACTAAGTAACTAAGTAATTAATTACTTTTGAAAATAAGTAATCAGTAAAGTAACGGGATTACTTTTGGGGGAAGTAATCAGTAATTAGTTACTGATTACTTTTTTTAAGTAACTTGACCAACACTGCACGTGACACACCTGGCACCTCTCAGATTATCATAAATGGAGGATTATTTGTTGTTCCAGGCTTTAAGGTTGGATATTTTAACAGAAGAGTCCGTGAAGGTCATTCATTCCACCCCGCCTTCATTTCCCCGAGGGAGGCCGATCCTACATGAGTCTATTTGATTTTACAAAAAGAGCTTTTAAAGCTAATTCATGAATGTCTGTGCATTAATATAATGTGTAATTTCTGCCACTGCTGGGTTCAGTCAATCTGTCCAGTAACAAAAGACGTAGTTTGATGTTGGTGTGCTGTGCTGTGAGTCGTCTTTAGTACGACTGCTAATAGGTTACACAGAAAAGAAAGGTAAGGTAACCTTGTATTAAAATTCTCTGTTTTATATAACTGTAACAGGATCTGTTAGCTGTGTTACAGCAGCCGAGGGAGGCGATGGCAGCAACACATTAAACAGAATAAAAGATGTTTCTGTGGGTGAAGTCAGGAAACATAAAACATATATTACATTTTTAAACATCTGTGTATTTCTCTTCTTTAGTTGAGGCCTGCAAAATGTAATCTACAAATATTATGGCCTTTAAATGAGGTGAGATGATGATGACGATGATTATCAACGAGGAAGAACTGGCGCAGACACGTATGTTATTTGATCGTGCTGTTTTTGGATCTTTATCGCTGCATGTAGTCAGATGGCAGAAACAGCTGTTCATAAACATCAAAGAAATGAAGAATAAAAACGTTCAGCTCAGTTTTATTCAGACGGCGTCAAATCGCAGCAACAGCTGATCGAAGGGGCTTCGTATTGTGAGGTAGAGACCCTGCAGACGAGGAAGATATCTGCCAGATGCCTCTCGGTCTGACAGCTGTATTGTATTATAGAGGGTGATAGCATTATCCATGATGGATAACAGTGATGTCACGGAGCCAGGCTTCCCGGTCCGTTTGTTAAACCCCACAGGATGCAGGTGAAGTGGTGATGGCTCTCAAACTATTACTCTGCAGCATAAAATGTATTTTCTGTTGTTTGTCAGTCTGATTTCTGTGGGTTTGAACTTATGACTAATCATTAGGGATGCAACGATACCAATTTTTTCAAACCAATACTTGGATCTGAGTACTTGCCGATACCAAGTACAAAAAACGATACTTCTACCACACACACACACACACACACACAAATACAGTTAATTGGAAGACAGGTTTTATTTTATTCTCTGCCGATAAAAAATAAAATCTTAATAAAAATGACCACAAAAAAATTTCAAGTGAAAAATAAGCACTTCTGTTAAATTATTGCAGAGTCTCCACATTGTAATTTTACAAAATATCACTGAACTATTGGCACTGTCTCGAGCTTTCAGAATAATAAATAAACACTTCTGTTTGGAATAAAATAAATACAAATTAGGTTTGAGAATAAAATAAACTTTTAAATTATTGCAGAGTGTCCATATTGTAAACAAACAAACAAAATAATAATTATTAAATAAATAATAAAATATAAAAAATTATAAAATAAATAATAAATAAAATAATAATTGTCCCCCTAGTGGCCAATCTAAAAAACTACAACAGAAATGACAAGCCACCCTCTGATTAATGAAATAAGTTGGTATCGGTTAACTTTTACGAGTATGAGTACACACATTTTACAGTATCGGCCCCGATACCAGTATCGGTATCGGTGCATCCCTACTAATCATTGGTCAAACAACCTGAAGGCAAAAAACCAAACTAATTGTAAAAGGCATTAAAAACAGGGTTTGGCTGATTTTAACCCTGGAGAACCAATGGGGTCAAATTTGACACCATTGGTTCTCCAGGGTTAAGAACAATCATCTTTAATCAGCCACAAGATCAAATCTTTTGTTAACTGAAGATCAGAGTTTAAAGTAGTGGAAACAGAAACACAACAGGCTAAATGTCGTGCTGTGTTCAGATTGTGTTTAAGCCAAGCGGCCAAATCAGTGAAGTGTCTGTAATTACTCTCCATTTTCAAAGGTGTGGATGAAATCAGGAGAAAAGCAAAACGTCTTGTTGATGTAGATGTGGAGTGAACTCTAACAAACAAGCCGCGCCCGGCTGTCGGGTTATTGGTTACAAGCTCTCGCTGTGCAATCAAACACAGAACAAGCAGAGACCAAAACACTGAATTCAGGGAAAATATTTCAGCCACAAATGTAGAAACGTTAAACACGCATACATTATAAGACGAAGGAAATGAGTTTGGCTGCACGCGTGCCAGTTCACGGCAGAGCGGTTTTGGCTGCAGAGAAATGAAACGTCTGACAGACATGACGCAAGCTGAGAAATTAAATCCAGGCAGATGGTATTTAAATCTTAGCAATCCTAATGGAAGATAACAAGATGGGATGAAAATGGACGGGGTGGGGGGATCGGGGCAGAGAATGGACGGTGATTTAGAGAGCGGTGGACGGGTCGCTGAAGGGATTTTAAAAAGCTGTGAAATGAGGAAGGAGTGAGAGAGAGAGGGCAGAGAGGGGTTTAAAAAAGAATTGGAAGAGATAAAGAGATGAGGGAAGAGGGGGTCCGATGAAGAATTAATGAAGCTGGAAAGCAGAGAATATAAGAAAGAGGCGTGAAAAGTGTCACCGAGGGATTAAATAAAGGCTGTAATCAGGGAGATCATGCACAGCATTAGTCTTAGGACCTGCACAGGTTCAGGTGTGTGTCTGGGACTGGTTTTTACCTAACAGGGCATCCCGCTGCCTCCAGCATTATTCTGAGGGGATGAGTGTTTCCCATGATGCTAGAGCAGCGGTCTCCAACCTTTTTTGCGCCACGGACCGGTTTATGCCCGACAATATTTTCATGGACCGGCCTTTAAGGTGTCGCGGATAAATACAACAAAATAAAACTAGTACCGGTACTGAAAAAAAAGAAGATTTATTCATAACACACGTGAAAAGACCCAGGAAAACTGAGTTAACGATAAAAACGATAACAAAATAACGCTGAAAACCGATAAAAACCCTGAAAACTATACATTTCACACCTGAGCCTCAACTCTCGCGGCCTGGTACCAAACGACACACGGACTGGTAACGGTCCGAGGCCCGGGGCTTGGGGACCGCTGTGCTAGAGGGCTGGGCTTCAAACTGAGACCAAAAACCAGTCCATGCTTCATCATCCAGGCCTGAGCAGGCAGGAAGTGGTTAGGCCTGACCTCAGGATAGAGTTATTTCTGGATCTTTGGGAAGAGTTCAATTCAAAAATATGTTCTCACACAGCTGGAAGATGAGCCTGGTATCAAACGGTAGGTGAAATGAGACCATATGCTATCATTTGTTCTGAGCAGCTGCCTCAGTGATCCGACCCTTGAAAGTTTACCCAAAATGCACTTCAGGTTTGTTTTTGTTTTTCCCAGAAAGCAGATCAAACCTGCAGGGTGCCAGTGCTTTGTTCCTGTTCCCTTACAACATTATATCATATATCCCATGATGCTAATGCGCTGAGATGTTTATAGACAGAAAAATGTTGATTTGTTGCCCATGTGTACACACAAAAGTTTCTAACAGCATTTGGTTCAGTGGGCTCACTGTGTAACCGTTTCATACTGAAAGATGGTCGGTATTTCACAGCCGTGCAGCCTGATATCACAAGATTGCGTTGAACCACCTCGGGCACCTCTGCTAACACAGAACAGAGAGAAATTAAAGGGATGTGAACGTAAAAGAAAATTAGAAAGGCTGATGGACGTGTGTGTAGTTAAACTGGGATATTAAATGTGAGATGTCGTTGCTAAAAAATGCTGAAAAGAGAAATGAAGAAAGTTATAGACGTGCGGATAAATTAACACGGCATTAGAAAGAAGAGCAGAGAGGATTTTTTTTAAAAAGTAAAAAACAAATAGAAAATTAAAACCAATGAGGAGGAGAGTCCATAGAGCAGGGAAGGGGCTGGAGCAGGAAACGCTGCCCAGGAATGGAGATGGAACTGGAAAACAAGGTGATGAAGGGAAGATACTGATGACCAGATGGGATTGTGGAGGAGGTCGAGGACCAGTGGCCAAGGAGGCAGAGCCTACCTGGTAGTCTAAGAGGGGGAAACGCAACAGTGGAGACGGAGGCCTCGCAGGCGGTAGTGAAGGAGATGGGACCCCTCGGGAAGCTTAGTCGATGGCAGCCAGTGGTCTGGTCCAGATGGGGCCCATCCCAAGCAATATGTTTAGGCTGCACGGGGCTCCTGGGCTTTGATTTGGCAGTGCTAGTTCACAAAGAACAGGATCTGGTGGCTCAGGGTTGTGAAGTGCAGGGAAGCTGACCTGTAATTAGCTCAGGTTCAGGGAGAAGCACGTCTAAAGGAGCAGGCGGTATCCCCCAAGTCCCAGGTGAGGCCCCTGGTGGCCTGAGTCATCCCTGGGTGGGTCTTTGCAACCTTCATCCTAAAGACAGGGATGAAGGAGTCAACCAAGGAGAACTGATATGCAGCTGGCTAGGGTGCCGAACATTGATGTCTCCATCAAACTTGACTGCAGAGGCGGTGATTAACAGCATCTACAGGGACCGTGCTTCCTCTTAGGAGTGGGTGATGATTTGGAGGATATCGTATGCATTGCAGCAGTCGAATGGCTCCAAACTTACCTGAGGATGTGGTGCCCAGGAGCCATGGGACCCCAGGACCACAACGTGCCGCATATGGGCCGGCGAGTCTGCCTGAAGATGGGCTCACGCTCAGGGGTGAGCCATGGCTTCAGTTCAACGGTCCTCTTTAAAAAGGAGAGAGACATCTGCCGCCATTCAAAAGTCTTACTGAGCGCTGGGTCCATTGTATCATTCTGACAAGAGTCACAGGAGCCAGAACCCATAAGGAAGGCACTGAGGGGTCCTGTGATGATAAAGTCCAGAACATCCAAACCAGAGGCAGATAGAGAGTCACACAACAACGAACACAGAGGAACTTGGAACTAAAGGCTCATTGTTAAGGAAAAATATTAAAGAAAATCCAAGGAGTTAACAATATAAGCATCAGTCAAGAATAGGGATGGGTATCATTTAGGTTTTATCTGATACCGGTGCCAAACCGGTACTTTTGAAACGGTGCCGGTGCTTAAACGGTGCTCAAACCGGTGCTTAAAGAATGGAGAACACACACTTTGTCCAAAAACCTCTCATGTTCAGCTGTTTTTTTGTAAAAAGATAACAATGTTAGCCTTTTCTGCAGCTATGGGGCATATATGGTATCACTCTTGGCTGGAAGCAGTGCTTAAACAATGGAAAAAACACAAACTTTGTCCAAAAACCTCTCATGTTTAACTGTTTTCCACTTTTTCTTTGGTCATTTTAGCCTTTTTGGCCAGGGTGAAGGGAGTATCTGCCATCAAACAAGAAGACAACCGCATGTAGCTACGACGGTGTTTGCTAGTTCACCTTACATGCATTAATGTAATAACGTGGTTAGCCTACTCAACGTAAATTACACACGAACAACATTAAGCTACTCACGCAGAGAAGAACGGCTGCTGCTGCATCATCATCCTCATCATTTCTGCTACACTGGCAGGGCTAGGGGCCAGGACTCTCCTCTTCGGGTTTTTGGGGGATGTTGCTAACTCCGGGTCCGATAACAGGCAGCACACCCGCAGTAGATGTGCTCGGTGTGAGGTCTCGCAGCAAGCTATCAAATACGGCGCATTTCTCGGCTTTTTAAAAAAACGCTATGCGTCGCCAGGTGTTTCATCAGATTTGAGGTGTTACCTCCTTTGACAGTATCACAGTATCAGCTTAAAGCACTTGTTGCAGCTGCTGAGTTTGCATCTTTTGCTGTGAAGTACAGCCAGACTTTTGACCGCTTCGCCTTGGGCATTTTTAATCTGTAGCTCTGCTCTAAAAGAACGTACGTACCTGGACCCGCCTACTATCCTCGGAAACGTAAAATGATTGGCTAGAATCTAAAGTGTGTCACAGCTCAGGAAAAAAAAAGCACCGAAATGTGCACTGCTTTTCGGTCTGGTTACTACCGTTTATGTCAGAACCGGTGCCATCATGGCACCGGATACCGGTACCCATCCCTATTCAAGAGGAATACTTTACAAGTCCCCAAACTCACAAACCCTCAGTCCAGGATCCAGGACCATGACAAGAACGTCTGTAATGATGGACAGATGGAAGAGTTGAGGATGGAGGACAAATATAATCCAGAGAGAACTATTAGAACTTGTTTATGGATGTGAAACCTTCTACTGCAATTTGTTTTACAATGTGGCTAAAAATGTAGCGCACAAATTCAGCTCCATGAAACACATCAGGGAGGGATTTAAAAAACCATCTCCTTCACTCAGTCTCTCTCAGATCGCTTTACACTGAGCATCAGGACAAACAGGAAGAACAACAAACATTCATCTCCAAAGAAAAACCTCCTGGTTTAAGTAACACGTGTCCAAAATAACCAACCAGGATCAAAACCGTTGGTGCCTTAACCCCATTTCTGCTTCATGAACCACTTTCTGCACGCAGAGCTGGCTGTCAATTACTGGGACGAGAGCGCGCACAGAAGGAGAAGAGGCAGCGAAGGCTTCTGTAAGAGATTTTTGATGATATAAATAAATATGTGTTCTTGCAGAGGAGGCATTGGAGTGATTTCATTCAGACCACGTTCATCTGATGGGCAGCCCAGACAAGACGGCGCTCTGCTATTTACATTTCACATGCGACGAGGCTCCGAGTGCAGCTCGGCCTTAATTGATTGAACCAATCGTATTAGGACCAGGTGATTTGGACTGCTATTTATTACCTGAGTTAATTAAAGTCGGAGAGGGAGAGTCATACAGAACGAGGGGACAGAGGGAGATTTGGTAAAGGATGGAGGAGCAATACAGAGAGAAAAGGAGGGTTTAAGCTGCCATACGCAGAGATAGTATGTAATGAGAAAAGGGGGAGAAAGATGGGAAGAGCTGCAATTAAAAGAGATGCAATTAAAAAGTGAGTGAATGAGTGAAGCCTTTCTAACAGCAGTTTAGGAGGTGGAAGAGTTGTGACGTTCAGGGCTGGATGGGTGAGCTGGAAACACTCCTGAGACTGTCCTGGACTTTCATTCAAAGAGCATCTGATGATCTATATGACGCTTCAGCTGCAGTCAGATTCAATACAAATGACAGATAATCACTTCCTGACATAATGTTGTCATGAGCTGATGTAAAAGCTTTTCTAACCAGTTAGTATTTAGTATTTATATATTTATTTATATATATATATATATGTATATATATGTGTATATGTATGTATATATATATATATATATATATATATATATATATATATATATATATATATACATATGTATGTATATATATGTATATACATATGTATATATATGTGTGTATATATATACATATATATATATATACATATATATATAATCAGAGTCTGACTTCACCAAACAGGGCAGCAGGCAGGCGCTGCCGAGGGGCGAGCAGGTGTAGTAAGAACTGCTCAGATATGTTCGGGCCATCAAAGAAAACGGAGCGAAACAGCACAGAAATCTGCCACCGCCACACGGTCTGGTTCAGGAGGTAGATCAGATCATCTCCTAATCAGAAGACTGATGGTTTGATCTCTGGCCGCACCAGAGTGCACGCCACATATCCTAAAGCAAGATGCTGACCCCAAGTTGCTCTCTGATGCATCCATCGGGGTATAAATGTGCGTCTGTGAGTCTTAGATAAAAAAAAAGCATAGAAAAACGTGCTCGTATGAAAAAATAATAAGTAAATAAATACATTGAAATTGTATGAATGCGTGTGCATGGGGTGAATAAGGTAAGCGTGTTTTGTGTGCTCAGGTAGAAAAGAACATTTACCATCCCTGGATGTAATTCAGGCGTTTGCAGAAACCTTTTGTTTCTTGTCCACAGGTGGCTGTGAGTCACAAACTTTCCTTTTCTTGAATAAATACCTGCAGCTTTGCATGTAGGGAAAAAAACATTAGCACATTTCCACAGTAGATCGGTCAGGATCTGACAGTCAAGTTTGGTGGTCGTCTGTGACGGGTGGACTCCACACTTACAGGACAGACTTGTTTGTAATGAACGCTGATCTATCTGGATAAATCCTGCCCTCGCACCTGAGCTGTCAGATTTACTCGCTCCTTTACTGATCTACACGGTTTTTTGCAGCTTCTCTTTGAGTTGAACTGAATTGTCTGCGTCTGGCTCAAGAGTTTTGCACAGTGCGGCGTTTTAGACGACACGTGGTCTGCTGCCTTGACAGAATTCAGCTATTTCCGAATAAGCCTGCCAGAGTCGCCCCGGGCTGCTTCTTAATTTCCACCTGAAAGAACATCATCAGCTTTTGTCAGAAGCAGCTGCAGAAGTGTAAGAGCCGAGTGGAGACCCCGGGGCCGATGAATTCAATATAAGGCTGGGTGAATATGGAAATACAATAACTCTGGGTAAGGTGGAATAACAAGTTATAGCAACAAGTCAGTGATATTACTGGACCTGTTCCAAAAACCTCAGCTGCATCTGATGCAAGAGAGGAGCTAAAGAGTGTAGCATCGTTTCACAGATGGAGATGACTTATGTTATTCTAACAGATATGGGTCATGTTCAAATTCATGGGCTGCTTCCTCCTGAGGACGCATTTGTAGACCGATTATGTCACAGCGACGCGCCGAAGGCTGTCCAAATTCGTAGACTCCTCCGAATGCAGCCGACAAATGCGTTCTCCTTTTCCCCGAATTTGAAGGATGGGTCGGGTGTGTCCTTCGTGGCCCACCATATCCCAGAATTCATAGCGCGGCCCAGCCAAACTCCAGTTTCCAACAATGGCGGGCGCTACTAAGTTTTAAAATTACTCTTACTAATCTTTCTGGGTCACAAAATAAACTTTTAACATATCGTCAGGTGAGAATGTAGCTGTGTAAACATCAAATATCTGCTCGATTTATCAAGATATCGCATATTTGCAAAAGTGCGTCGACGTTTTCGGAGACGTCTGTTACCCACCAGCTCGATAGCAAGCCGGGAGCTGAAGGGTCACTGGAGCCGCCGAGAACGGCACAAATCCCGGCACATCATTTTCAGATCACCGCAGAGTTTTGCTACTCAGGTTAAACGTAATATATAAGTCACTTAGACAACCTAAAAATGTTATTGTTGGGCTTTTTTCAGTGTTTTGTTTGTTCGTGAGTAAATCGGTTTGGCTGAGATTAAAGTTATTAGATTAAATTAGATAAAATAAAACTTTATTAATCCATCGGGTGGTTTTCACACAGCGGAATAAACGTCAAACAGAAAACTGATTAAACAGAAGTGTGAGACGGTCGAGAGTTTACGCCAGTGTCCTGTTATATTTTAGACAGCAAGGAGCAGACGGCCGAGTTTATTAAACTCCACCGAGACAGCGGTGACGCTAATCAGAAGGCTCGACCGTCCAATTTCACAGCCGTTTACTTCCGGCCTACCCGACCTTCTGAGGACCCGGCCCACGTAGACCGCGAAGGCCGGGTCCTCAGGAGGATGCAGCCCATGAATTTGGACACGACCATGGTCTGGTTCTGGAGTGCAAACTGTCAAGATCTTCACCCCACACGAGCTCTATATGTTTTACTTTCATTTATTTAAAGGAGACCTGAGGCACCACCCAGATGCGCTTTAACTTTTTTAATGTGATAACATTTTGATTTCACAACTGAAGTCTCAGCAGAGGACTGGAAGTCAGGAGCTTACACTCACATCCACATCAGGCTGGTCAGACTGTGTAAAGCCTGCCAAGTGCAACCATTAGAATAACAATATACCAGATATATACAGGAAACACAGAGCCTAGAGGTGCACTGCTTCACTGTGATTGGCAGAAAGATTAAAATATTTCTTGGAAGTCTTCAAACGCACACATGAGAGCTTTTGGAAAGATGAAGCAAACGCGGACGAACCGCATTCATCGGACGCCGGATGAAACAAATCATCCGAAAGCTTCCGTTAGAAAGATTAGTCGAGCTTATAAACACGTCAATTAAAAGACAAATAGAAATGTTTTGCTCATTTTGAGTAAAATTGTCTTCAAATCAGCAGTCAGATCAAACTGTGACCTTTACAAAATGTGCAAATCCATGTCAGTGAACAACTTCCAGCAGCTTGTTTTAGTATTTATAGCTTTACATTTGCTTGTTTAACTGTTGCGTGTGATTGCATATGTTTCTAGGATGTATTTCGAGGTTGGAGACCTTGGGAAGGAATCCTATTAGCTTCTCTAGTGGAAACCAGCAGTGATTCAGCTGAACTTTAATTTATTAGCTACAGAATTTCCAGCCTGTGTTTGACAGTCTGGGTTACAAGAAGTAATTTTTCCAATTATAATGTAGTAATTCTTTTACAAAATGTGGTTATTGTGTTGAAAAGAAAGCCCGCTTTTAAACGTCTGCTGGCTTTTGATGAAATGAAACCAAACCAATCAGAGCGCACGTGATCTGCTATTATCCCGGCGTGAATGCCGCCTATTCATCAAACTTCACAGACCTTGACTGGGAGTAGAGAGCGTGTGTGTGTGCGTGTGTGTGTGTGTGTGCGTGTGTGTGTGTGTGTGTGTGTGTGTGTGTGTGTGTGTGTGTGTGGAAGGCAGAAGTATAAACAGAGAAAGTCAAGGTCAGAGAGGGGAGTCGGTGGCAGAGAGGGGGAGACAGAGACGTTTGACCAGAGCAAATATAGTCTGTGATCTGCATCGGAATTAAAGGAATGACAGACAAGTGTGGAAGTTGTCTTTCCAATCGGCGCTAACCTTTCACAGACATTAAATGCACATTTTTATTATGAGCATTAAAAAATGTCCAGTAATAGACTTTTTTTTTTTTAGTTACATAAATTCGATTCGTTTGGTTTGCTGGTCTGTGCTGCAAAAGAAGCAAATAATACACATGGAGACAGACTGTGCAGAGGTTTGGCACCACCTGGTTGTTTGTACTGGAGCCAGTTTGAAGAGAATAGTCTCTTAACTCTTAGAGGCAGGAGTGCACAGTGATCCTTTACAAGCCTGAGACCACAGCTAACCACAGCTAACCACGGGCTAACATCAGCAAGCTGACCGACACTGTAGGTGCACAGCAGGAAGGTTATCATATAACCAAGTGCAGCAACTGAATTCACGATTAATTTCGCCATGATATGGGGGGTCATTTATCACATGGTCCATCCATCCACTCATCATGGTCACAGGGGAAGCAGTTCAGGAGACGCCCAGATGCCCGAAGGTGTAGCAGCTCTACTCTGAGCTCAATCAGTTTTTTCTTTCATGAGCTGCCAGCGTTTGTCTCATTGCAGATCTTTGCAGAAGCTGCTTTAGCCTCAGGTTTTGCTAATCGTCATTTCTTTAACTCCTGGAGAGCGAGTTCAGTGCCGTCCTAACGTAACAGTCAGGAGTCTTCTGTTTGCAAATGGCCTCTTACATAAAAACTTGGCTCTAAAATTCAGTTTTAAGACACGATTGTAAAAACGTGTGCTATGCAGAAGTGCGTCTCACGTACTGTGCCGCTACAGCTGTGACAACGCAATCCACAGATTACCTTTAATGTATTTCAATAATCATGGCATATCGTTTTAATTTCCATCTGTTCATTTTCTAAGTAACTAAATGGATTTTTGGATGTAGATCTTTTATTTCACAGTAGAAATGAAGTAGTGGTGTGCTGGAGGTGGGTTGCAAAGTGGCTTGCAGAAAGCAGGTTGAAGCCACTGAGGGATCAGCTGATGTGGGTTTATCCACAGTCTGAAGTAACACTGTCTCATTTATTCAACACTACAAGTTTCAGTACTGATTATTTTTATGTGTCGAGCTTATTTTTATATTGTTAATGACAAGAAACATGTTTAGTGTTTTTTGGGGTTTTTTCGTTCCTTTTAAAGCTCAATTTCTGTTTTGTCAGTCAGTTTTTATCTGACTTGAATCCCAACACTGGGAAGAAACAGAAAATGTATTTTTGGGATTACCAGATGAAAAGCTGAGTGAAACTGGAGCTCCAGCTCTGATCTAACTGCCATAACAGCCTCGTCTGTTCCAAAGCTTAACTCCTGAAATCCAGCTCTTTAGAAATAAATCAATACGAGGACTGAGACGTGGTTGGGAAGGATAAAAAGATTCATCTCTGATCATTTTTGTTTGCTTACATGTTTTGGTATGCGTATCCAGTGGGCTGCATTCATTCTGCGCTCAAAAGCAAACATTAGAAATACTGTTTGTTTAATAAGAACTCTGATTTGTTTTCCTACAGCTCAGATGTTGAAGGGCTCGCGCTGACAGACGGTGGAAGGCAGCTCAGCAGCTGCATGCTGTTCTCCAGGCACACTGATGGATGTATCCATCGAACGGAAACACCTCAAGCCCTTTAACGACTAAATCCATCTGTTTCTTTTCTCTCAATCTCAGGACCTGGCGGCCTTGGTGGCCAACGGCACGGTGACCAGCAAGCCTCCCGTCACTTTACGGTTGGTCATCCCAGCGAGCCAGTGCGGTTCCCTCATCGGCAAAGGCGGGTCTAAGATCAAGGAGATCAGAGAGGTGAGCCGCTCGACGTAAAATCGGGCATTGCAGGAACGTTTTCCACTTTCAAAGAAGACATCAAACCAGATATGTGCTGATTAACCTGATGTTCTGACCCAATGAAAAGCTTTACCGACAGGTTATGCCATCATTTTTATCTTTAACTCGGTTTCCCTGAGTCTTATTTTGAAAGAAATATTTACACGTTACCATAGCGACCAGAGAGCATTCTGGCTGTGTAAAGTTTATCATCACAACAGCTAAATTGCTAACAACTAGAAGTTATGTTACTAAGGTGATAGGCTTCACATCCTCCAACCTCAGTGGGTCGACCTGAGAATGGAGGGTTTCGTTGTTACTCAGTAGGGGTGGGGGAAAAATCGATACTGTGTAGTATGGTGATATTTTGTTTGCTAATAATGTATCGATACAGGGACAGCAGAAATCGATATTTTGTTACAAAAAAGGTTTTTGTGCTCTGACTTCAGAGCATGTTGATCCTTTTTCTGAGCAAGAATCCTGACATTCCTTCACTGTCCAAATGTGTTTCACTTTTTTTTGGCAGCAATAAACATGACAGTTTACTTATTTTAATTTAAGACATGTTTCATTTTAATTAAGTTTAAAACTTTTTTATTTAAAATTATATTTTGTTTTAATTTACTTTCAAATTCTTCAGTTGCTGAAGGGGCTGCATAGTTTTCATAAACTGCATAGTTCAGAATAGCTATAATTGTACCAGATGGTTGATTCAGTTAAGTTGGACTAGACTGTAATACAAACCGTTCAGTTTGTCAACAATCAAACTGAAATGAGAGAAAGACTGAGTGTGAGACTTTGATATTAGAGAAAATGAATATTGATAAAGTTTACCTTTATGTACAGAATCTGAATATCGCAAAATATTTTTAAAAAATTGCAATAATATCGTATCGTGCGTTAAGTATTGTGATAATATCGTATCGTGGGATGTATGGTGATTCCCACCTCTATTACTCAGCTGTTGCTTATTCATGAGTTAAAATCTTTGGGAGAATTTATCAAGAGCACAGGCGGTGGTGAAAAAAAGCTTTTTAAAAATCACATTTTGGGTAAAAGTCAGAGAGCTTAGCTTTAAAAAAAAAAATCAGATCTGACGCTGTAGATGCAGGTGTTTTTGTCACAGTTAACATTTAATTATTGTTACATAACGCTATAAAGTAACTGCTGGAATCAGCACCTGGAGTCATTACCAACATGTTTGCAGAGTGAGAGTTGTTTCCTGAAGGAGGAAAAGCTCGCTCGCAAGCTAGTGCTCGATGAACAAGAGTGAAAGACATAAACAACTTAAATATTGACTCCTGCTTCTGGACAAAAAAAAAAATACACACTTTATTTTAGATTTTTAAAAATCCATATACACTGTGGGAGCATAAGTACTGGGCCACCGACACACGAGGCCTACAGGAGCTGCTGGCCATGGAAAGCCACTGTGAAGCTCCCAGCCTGCAGTTTCTGTGCTGATGTTCATGCCAGAGAAGGTTTGACTCTCCAAGTCAACATAAGCGTGTCCTGTAGTGAGATGAAGGGCTTGGTTGGTGCCTCACGTCAGGTCCGGTGTCATTTACACGTCTGACGACACAGAACAGAGCCATGAACCTTTTGTGGCTGCAGCTCAGGAGGTTGGTGGTTCTGTCCCTGTCTGCTGCAGTCTGATTGGCTAATATCCTTTAGCAAGATACTCCTGAAATTCAGATAAATTATCTCCAGTGAAATGGTGAATGCCTGAAAGTTGCTCGTGGTGCTCTTCTCACAGAACGCTATTTTATTCTAATCAAAACTTGTGAAGATACAAAAAACAAAACTACATCTGATGATAAAGATATCCTTAACAAAAATATTTACCCAGTAAAATTTGCATTTTTGAGCTCTAAAAGCCCCGTTCAGTCTGTCCCCCATGACCCCAGATGTCAGAGAGAGGGAGCTGTTGAGTCTTGTCCACGCTTGCACCGGCGTGGAACTGACTCGCTGTCTCTAATGGTCTGTTGGAGATTTAACCAGCAGAAAGTTAATCTGCATTTTACTGAGCAGAAGCTGTTTGGGCTTGTCTGGCAGAGCAGACCCTGTTTGTAACAGGCTTTAATGGGCAGCTCTGTTTACAACCTGGGCACAGTGGAGAGAATGCAAATGAATGTTATTTTAGTATACCGCGACTGGCTTCTGTACAAGTTTGACTCAAAGGTCATAAACATCAATCGCAGCAGACGGGAAGACTCACACATGAGCTCCCATATTTAGATGCTAACTTTGACCCCGACTGGATGCTTGTCAGACGGAAACCTTGTGGAATAAATCAAAAGTGTTCGTGGACAAAAGCAGGTCACCAAAGTTTTCTTTTTGATATGTAAAATACAAGGACCAGGCAATAATGTGAACACATACACAGTGTGAAACAAGACCTTGAAAACTTCACAAAGGCTTCAGCGTGGATGTTGGGTCGCACATCTGACAGCATCCACCGCAGCATGAGCCAGCTAATTAAGGGGAAACGGTAAATGGCCTGTATTTGTACAGTGCTTTACTAGATCTGAATTCCACAAGCGCTGAAACTTTTATTATTTTGCTCTGGCTTTCTTACTAAATATCCTGAAACTACCACTTTGAATATTCTTTGCTTAACTTTGAGTGTGAACTTCATGTCTATTAATATACAATCTGACACGTGACCTCCTGAGTTGTCAAAAAACACTTTTCGGTGCCTCACGTGCAACTTTTAGCATCTCTCTGCTTATATTTTTAGGGTACAGAATCACTGCTGTGTGTTTCTTTGTGTGTACAGACAACAGGTGCGCAGGTTCAGGTGGCAGGTGACCTCCTCCCCAACTCCACAGAGAGAGAAGTGACGATATCAGGGAGCCAGGACGCCATCATCCAGTGTGTTAAACTCATCTGCACTGTAATCCTCGAGGTACGTGAGTGAGGCCAAACAGGAAAACTACAGAGTGAAATTAACGAGAAAGTACTGTAGAAAATGTTCAAATGCCTGGTTTCCACAAAGCTGTGAAGTTTGCCGTGAAGCCTGTGTGGAAACTCCAACAGCTGCAGTTCCGCTAAAGGCCACTTGGGGGTGGCTCCAGCAGTGAGTCAGTCCCCATAGACTCCTGTGTTAAAACTTTACAGCAGAAATAAACATGTTTACAACCTGGTACAAAAACCATTTTGGTCTCTATGGAGATTTTCCCTCTTCATTACATCATTAGGGGCGTGGCCTCTCTGACTAAGAGGTGAATGGCGACACAGGCGGTCATAGCTGCTAGCTGTCTGCTAGGCTTCAAGCGAACGTGTTTGTGGAGCCTTTTAGAGGATTTTTATTGTAATTATCTGACCAATGATATGGCTGCTGTGGGGCTAGTTGTATTAACAGATGGTCCAAAAAGTCTGACCTCCTTCTAGGGTTTTATATTTTTACATGGTGCCTGTGTTTGTGTGAGGGAAGCATGCAGTCTGTTGATGTTGCTTGCTAACCTGATGACTTAGCAGACCCTAAAAAACCTTTTATCTGCAGAGAAATGAAATGCAAGGTGTGAAAAAAGCAAGGCGTTAAAGGTGTTTGAAGCAGTGATGAACCTTCTGGCTCCATTAAAAATGATATTACGTTAGCTAAAATGCTAACATTGAGGTTTTAAAATGCTAGTTGGTGACATCAGAGTGTCTCCATTCTTTGCATACAGTCTGTGGCTAATGCAGGTTCATCACTGCCTCAAACACCTTTAACGCTGCTTTTTCAGCATTCCTGTTTTCACACATTGCAGCTGCTTTGGTGCACATTTCTCCTCAGTGCAAGTTTTTGTTTTTTGGACGTGTGCATTATCTGGTGGGTGGTTGCTATGACAACAGCCTTATGTGCCTCCATCCTTTTCTAAGCTAACTTTTACACCTTAATAATTAGTCAAAAAGTCTGACATCATCTTACGTGATTAGTTCAAGGCTTTCTCTTCGTATCAGTATTTCTAGATTTGTCATTTTGTGACACGAGCATCATCGCCATCCTTCACTGATCTATTATTACCATCACACTCGTGAAAGCTTTTTTCTCCATCTGATGCAACCTGATGCTAATTTTGAAATGACAGAGCTGCAGGAGTGATTCTTTTAAAAATTCATGCAGCGGCTCTGTAATGATGCACACTCGTCTGCGCTTTATTACCACTACATTACATTTTTGTGAGATTTCGTGCTCCTTTCCAATAATCTTCAAAATGGAAACAGTAAAATTTATAATTCATGATTGTATTATAATTAATCAGAGACTGCAGTCATTAAGGAGAGCACGTCTCGGAGATTAGAAGCAGAAACAGAGAAATCAAAGGCTTCAGGAGCTCATTGGTATTCCAAGCACCTTAATCTGCGATGAGAAAGGAGGAACGGAAAAGAAATAAAAATGCTGACCTTAGTTAAACTTCATTCACTTTCAAGTGCTGGTACTTACTGTCAATGTGAAGTTCCATGCCTCCATTCACACTTTGTTTGATCTCAGTAAGAAATCTTTTGATGTACTTTTGGTCCCCTGATGGACTGTTGTCTCCCTGCCGTCCACCCAGTGCATGCTTGGAAGTGATGCATCCAAACAGCACGTTGGGATAAATGAATGAGAAATCTATTTTTCTGTGAAGTCCTGTTGTCGGACGTAGAGTAGAGGTTTCTGCCGCAGCTTCACTTTATTCCACGGTGAATTTTGAGGGAAGGAAATCTCAGAACTCAACAAAAATGCCAATGTAGACGGAAAAAAGTTGATTCTGGACGTAGTGTTTTCAGTCTCAGCTGACTGCAGGTTTTCCCAACCTTATATAAAGTACCTGAACTGCTCAGACACCCAGCTCTCAGCCAAAGCGCCCATGTCCCCAACTTTAAGCCTTAATACATTTAAAAATAAAAAAAAGACAAACTATCCCACGTACAGTTGTTATTAGGGATGCACCGATACCGATACTGGTATCGGGTATCGGGGCCAATACTGTATAATGTGTGTGTACTCATACTCGTAAAAGTTAACCGATACCATGAACCGATACCAACTTATTTCATTAATCAGAGGGTGGCTTGTCATTTCTGTTGTAGTTTTTTAGATTGGCCACTAGGGGGCCAATTATTATTTTATTTATTATTTATTTTATAATTTTTATATTTTATTATTTATTTAATAATAATTATTTTTTTTGTTTGTTTACAATATGGACACTCTGCAATAATTTAAAAGTTTATTTTATTCACAAACCTAATTTGTATTTGTTTTATTCCAAACAGAAGTGTTTATTTATTATTCTGAAAGCTCGAGACAATGCCAATAGTTCAGTGATATTTTGTAAAATTACAATGTGGAGACTCTGCAATAATTTAACAGAAATGCTTATTTTTCACTTGAAATTTTTTTGTTGTCATTTTTATTACGATTTTATTTTTTATCGGCAGGGAATATAATAAAACCTGTCTTCCAATTAATTGTATTTGTGTGTGTGTGGTAGAAGTATCGGTTTTTGTACTCTGTATCGGCAAGTACTCAGATCCAAGTATCGGTATCGTATCGGTTTGAAAAAAATTGGTATCGTTGCATCCCTAGTTGTTATATTATAAAGTGTAAATATGTTTGTTTGTTTTTTTTCTGGTGAAATTTTGGAGGCACGAGAGTCAGCACTGCACACTCAAGTGGACATTACAGGAACTGCAGTTTTTTGTACTTTTAAACTTCCTTTTTTTTCTTTTTATTGTAAAAACTCAATCCACGAAGACGAAATATATGTATCACTTAAACTGTAAAGTAATAGTGGAGTACTGAGGTAGGAACAATATCCTCATATATTAAAGCATTAATCAGCATTGCGTCATTATAATGGCAGGTTATCACATTGTTACCAGGATATATTTCTGTCTGCCTCACAGACGTGTGTGTTTGCACATTTTTACCCCAGTTCTAGCCTCTTGTTATCCACTTACTTATATTTGAGGGCTGTTGATACTAGGGCTGCCACGATTTGTCGACAAAATCGTCGACGACTAAGTCAATAGTCGACGCATCGTTTTAACCCTGTAAGATCCTGAAAGACGCTGGAATAAGTAGTAGGATTTAACAGGGTAATAACAGACTGAAACAGAAGATGGCAGCACTGCATGTACTGATGACGAAGTGGTACAGTCATCTCGGTAAGCTAATTGGCTAGTTAGCTGCTAACATTAGCGTAAACGGCGAGCTACTTACTCATATTGACAGCTGTAAATGTTACGTTACAGTACTGCAAAAAAAATGTTCGTCTTCAGTGGACTTTGTCACCAACAACTTGCACACATTGGCACACAATTTGGGGGCCTTTCGGTTTGTTGCTACAATCTGCAAATTTCACTAAAAGTTTAATAAACTATCATGTTGTCTTTATTTTTAGTTAGCACATACCTTAAACACTTCAACCTGTAAGCTAATGATAGTTTTAAAAGATTAGATGCATGCTGGTGCAATAAGCTGTAGTTTTACGTCCAATGGATGATGATCTGATTAGTCGATTAGACTAGTCGACTATCAAAATAATCGTTTGTGGCAGCCCTAGTTGATACAAGAGTGGGATGGATATTGGACATTACCTTCTTGTATCTTAAAGCCCTACTATTACCATAAAAACTATAAGAGAAAGCATTTCTAAAATGCACACATAAATGAAAAATATAAAAGCTGAAGTAAATATGAATTATCAACACGCAGGGCCCAGGATGTGAGAAATCCCAGTCTCTGGGGTCCACCGGTCACCCCACCTACCTCTGTGCAAACTGTGAATAAGTGTGAGGGGGAATCCTGTTCTGCAAAGCCAAATGTTTTTCCGAATATGTGAAAACTTGTTTCATTTGATTCCGTATTCATATTTAAATTGAGCGCTGACAGGTCATCATTAAGAATCTCATCAGCTAAAACAATTAGCCTAGACTCTCTGGGTGTATCCTACAACCAGAACTTAATGAGCTGCAGTGGATCGCAGCATGATGAATATGACATTAGTAGAGTGCCTGTGTAATAAAAGCGCTCAGCATGCAGCAGGAAAAGCCGTGATTCCCTCATTTCAACCGCATCAGCAATTCAGACAAACACAACAATCCAGCAGCACAGCAAGTTTAAATAAGAGCTGCTTGGCTTTTATGTTGTTGTGCAGCAATAATGAAATAAACTCATGTTGCTGCTTAATGTCCCTTTGATGTCTCCCTGTTGCACCAAACACACAATAACATAAAAATGGATGAAACATTAGCCGACACTTGATGATCAGTCACTCAGAGAATGTACTGTACAGGCTTAATAGGCTTAATATCCCAAATTAAATATAAAGCACGGTTGTTTCCCAGCCTCTGAAGTATTGAACCCCCTTCCGCTTCTATAAAAAATGATCGTTTTCAGCAGCAAAACTTATCACATATTCAATGATGAGCTTTATGCATTTAAAGATCTCGTAGTCTTTTTAACTAAATCCTTCCAAGTTGGAAAAACATAAAAGCATATCTGTAATGTTAGAGGTTCTGCTGTTCTCCTGCAGCCAGAACTGCCTCTCACTATTTTTTGGGTGACCACGGTTGGTGCAATCAATCCATTTAGTGCCCTTACTATATAACCACTGATGGTTTTTGCAGTCCAAAGGTGTTTGTTGTCATATTTTTAGCCACTAGCATTTTTAGCATTTACTCATTTAGGTGTCAGGTCTCAGCAGACAGATTATGGCATCAGTGAAGTGGACCTACCACTCCTATGTCGTCACTACTGTGTATTAATGTGTATGTCCAAAAACAAAAAATCCCCCACTGCAAGCTCGGGTCCTCAGCCAGAGGCCTGGGAGCTTGAGGGTCCTGCGCTCTACTGGACAGAGATCTCGGATGTTGTTCCTGGGATCTGCGGGAGCCACTCCCCTCGCTTTGGGGTCACTGCACCGAGTGCTGCGATTACAACGGGTACCTTCACCCTCCGCATCTTCTTGAGCTGCTCTTTCAGCCATTGGTACTTCCCAGGTTTCTCATGTTCCTTCTTCTTGATGTTGCTATCACTCGGTATCGCTACATCTATCACTACGGGTCTCTTCCTCTGCTGGTTCACAACTACACTACAATTCGTCTTGTGATTGGAAGGTTGCCGGTTCGAGCCCCGGCTCGTACAGTCTTGGTCATTGTGTCCTTGGGCAAGACACTTCCCCTACCGCCTACTGGTGTTGGCAAGAGGGGCCGACGGCCAATATGGCAGCCTCGCTTCTGTCAGTCTGCCCCAGGGCAGCTGTGGCTACAACTGTAGCTGCCTCCACCAGTGTGTGAATGTGAGAGTGAATGAATAGTGGAATTGTAAAGCGCTTTGAGGGTCTTGAAAAGCGCTATATAAATGCAATCCATTATTATTATTAATTATATCATCAGTTATATCGTTATTGCAAATTTTCAAATGTATATCGTGATAAATATTTTTGGTCATATTGCCCTGCTCTAGTGGCAGTAGGGATTGTCCAGATGTCACATCTTCTAGTAGACTTTCAGAGGATGCTTCACGTAGTCTTCGTAATCGGCCAGGAGGATCCAGGGTAGAGCTGTTATCTATTATCTCAGGTCAGCCGCTCTCGCACTCAAGGCCTTCAACGCACCAGTTGTTCTTGGGGTTTGGTGCCCAGTCTCAGAGGGTAGGGTTGATGATATCTCCCACCTCGAAAGTCAAGGAAACCACAGGACACATCCAAAAATGTTTCATCACACCGCTGGTAAAATGTTACCTTGGTGGTTAAAATTTAAACAGGTTAATGACAAAAAGTACCTTTAACCCATATCGCAAGCTCATCCCTAAACTAACCAAGTAGTTTTTAGTGTTAAACCCAATCTATTAAACACAAGCGCCTCAATGGGAAGTCAGATTTGTAAGTTATTATTCCAACACCCGTCTTCCAATGTTTCAACACTGATTTCATACTAAAGATATAAAGCAGCTGGTTTTGCCCTCGCATAACAGTGAGACGCACATGGTGTCTGAAAAAATGGTAAAACACAGCTCAGCACTACAATTAACTTTCTATTGACGTTGCTTTCACAGATGCCAGCCAGTGTTGGGGAGTAACGGAGTACATGTACCAGCATTACGTATTTAAAACACAAAATATGAGTAACTGTATTCCATTATAGTTACCGTTTAAAAAGGTGGTATTTAGAATACAGTTACTTTGTTGAAATAAATGGATTACACGGCGGTACTTCCCTGTTTCATATGTTAAGCTATGTCCTCTCTATTTTTGGTAATTCCACGCCGGTGGAAACCCAAACAAAACACACATTAAGAGGCTCTGATGTCTGTATCTCAATCTCGCGGCCCATGTCACCTCTACTTGTGCCCCGAATAGTGACGTGAAGAAATATTTTTAAAAATTATTATTCAAAAAATGATTTAATATGAAGGCAATAGGCAGAGTGTTACAGGCATAGCCCTAAAGAATGTACGAGCTGTCACGGAGCAGAAACGGGAGCTGGAAGCATGTAAATATAATAATAACCACTGCAGCCAAACAGAGAGCCTGACGAGCCCAGTTGTAAGTAAGCTATTAAGACTCGACTGTACACTGTGTTCGTGTTTTCCTCCGAAACAATAAGGTCCATTGCAGCAGCCTTTCAACGCCTCTCTCTGTCTCTCGCTAGCAAAGTTGACCCAGACAACAAAGTAAAGCTAGTTTTCAGCTACGAGCCCGACACGAACCCGACGTATTAGCCAGAGGTCCCTTTACTACGGTTTGGAGCCGCGGACCTGTTTTATATACGAGATCGCTGCAAAAAGTGCAGCCTTACCTAATGTCCACCTACTGTTACTCATTTATATTAAGATTTAAACATCTGGTTGGTGTTGGTGTGGAGAGTAACCTCCAGTAATAGTAATAAATCTCACAGCAATAGTTCATTCATGTAGTTGTAAAAAGCATGATGATATAAAAAGTAAATACATAAAGTAATCCAAAGTATTCAAAATATTCATCATATAATCTGTAGTGGAATACATTTTAGAGGTAACCTTCCCAACACTGATGCCAGCACATAATTGGACCACCACCACCTTAAGATTCTTCATATGTTTGTGCCTATAACCTCACCTCTGACTGTCTTTTCTTTATCTGTAGTCTCCACCAAAAGGAGCGACTATTCCATACCGACCCAGCCCGACTCCGGGAACTGTACTGCTGGCAGGAAACCAGGTAAGCTGTTGGAGAATGATGATAATTAACATCCTGCTGGAAATCACGTACCACTGTAAAGGTCCTTCAGATGAACCGTAACAGGGAGCAAAACATAAAATATGCAAGACGGCAGGAAAATGATAGATGGAGCAGACAGAACAAAATAATGCAGGTATCCAGTGATGAAAGTAGTATGAGAGTGGCAGAATAAAGGAAATGATTAATGAAGGCAGAACAAACAGATTTATAGACAGAGGAAAATCAGGTAACAGAAGGAAGCATGAAAGGAGGAGAGGCAGAGATGTTGGTGAGGGAGGCACGGGCGGACGGATTAATGGGTCAGATAGACGCGTAGATGAAGGGGATTTAGGGAGGTATGAAGAAGTGATGGATGTATGGGAGTACTGAGGAAGAGATGGAGGAGTGGACGGATGAGTGAGTCGATACATAATTTATTATTCAAGAATATGCTTTGGTTTGCAATTTCAGTGTCAGACAGAATACCCACATGGTCGCTTACCCTCTTCTGTTTTTTCCATACACAGTCATGTTTCCATCTTTTCAGAGGAGATCAAACTGCCTTACTTTAATTTCCTGGATGTAGACTAAACTTAATCTAGAACAGCAATTTCCTTCAAATGGCTCCACAGGCAACTTTTGGTCCTCACAAACTGAGGTCCCCGCAAGTCATTAAATAGATTTATGTCCCCACAACATCAGTAATACAAGTATGGATGTGTACACACACACACAGTCCACTTGCTAAGTTGTAGGGTGTAGGCGGCTCCTGTCACACCAGTTCAGTATGATAAGTATTCACTAGAGAAAACATTTGTCGCTGCTGGAGAGGAAACCTTGGTTTGTCTGTGTTTCGGTGGACACTGAATTTGTTGGATTGGAAAGTTTTCACCAAATTCTACTATATATGATTTTTATTTCCAGACCAGATTGTTATCTCTTCCAGGGAAGTCATGTGATCATCCATTTGATAGCATCCTTGAAAGGCTGGGGACGGATTTGAACAAATATGGGAACTGGTTGAACTTGATTCACTTTTAGATACAATCTGATTCTATAACCAGGAATTTGTGGAAAATGTTTTTTGTTCCAAAATAGGACAAAACTTTGCATCATGTAAGATCAGATGGACATCTATCAGGTCATTGGTGACCCATCTAGGGCTGTGATTAAGATATTGTTTGTTTGTAGCTGAACTTTTCCTTGTTTGAAACACCTCGTAATGGAAAACACTGGTGTCAAATATATTTGAGTTCAACTTAAAACTATCTTGTAGTTTCTATAAATTTGCCTTAGACATGTTTGGGCTGGTGAATATTACAAGGTCAGTGATCTCAAAATTAACTTTTCCTTCAAAGGTCTTAATATTTTTTACAAAATGTGCATGAAACACTTTATTTTGTTGTGACATCTTTTATTCAGGTAAGAAAAACAAGGTCACACAAATAGGATGCAATCTGCAATCGATGTAGAAAACCTGGAAAATGAAATTAGATGTTTGTCTGCAGACTCTTCTGACGGACCTTGAAGGTAATCAGTGGGAAGCCACCTCGTAGTTAAAACAAAACAATGGATTTGCTGACTTAAATATAATTTAAAGTAAAGATATAATAAGAAACGATGCTTTTTGCCTTCTTACCACTTATTCTGCTCTTCAGACTGCAGGGATTGATCGTCAGTATAATCACATCAAGTCCCATTTCTGACGATTACACTGTGGATCTTCAGATTAAACCAATAACTCATTTTAATAGATCACCATGTGGAACTGATTTAGGTAATTGTGTCATGGTGTTAGAGGATTATAGTCGTTGGAAATAAAATCTAGATTATTTACAGCCTAATAATGTTTCTAAACAAAAACAGTATATTTTACTTGTTTGCATTTGCAGAGTTTACAAATGAAACTAAAATAAATGCTCAGGATGCTGAGTGCCATAAACCCCGACCTAAACGTTCCTGCGTTTACAGAAAGTATTAATCGACAGAGAAAAACATGTTCTGGGTAGAAGTGGTTCGACGTTTAGCCCAAGGCGGCTCCAGTGTAAACACAGGTAGAGGATTTTATATCTTTCTAAGTTTCTTAGTCCTGGGGAAAGTCCCTGCAGTGAAATGACAGCTAGAAGCACGAGAAGCTTTGTGCCTCTGCTAGCTTAAGTCTGGGAGTCTCTTGGCCCTTTGTGAGTCACTAGAAACACATTTATGGCCCTTTGTGAGTCACTGTGTTACGGCTGTGTTACAAAATCTCTCTGTGTGTTTCTTTAAGCGTAACCCCAGAGATTCCCAGCGTACTGCAGTCACATCCTTCCTGTTTAACTCGTTGACCTTGTAAAGTTGTTCTTGTTGAGCTTGGATTACTCCACTGTTATTGACTCTTATCGACAAGGCACAAACTGGAAATGTGTTCGTCCAGATTTCTAAAGAAACTGAAGCTACAGAAACACAAGCAGCATTTTCATTCCTCAGAATCATCCAGATTCTGCTACATTTAATTTTTCATCAAACCCAACACACCAGAGGAAGACAAAGAAGATGCTGAGTCGGGGCTAAAAGCTCACAGGTCAGGCGGTGGTGACAACAAACATGCAGCCTTCCTGTGTGCTGATAGGTTGATTTGGCTTAGTGACAAAAACAGCTTCATGGTTTGTAGCATTTGGTAAAGAAGTGATTTATGAATATAAAACAAAGACTTCATGATAATCGACGTGATTGTTAAAACTGAAACAGCCTCAGAATTGCGAGCAAGATCATTTTGTTGTGTAATTTGTGTATTTTAGTAAGATAAGAGATAAGATAAGATAAAACTTTATTAATCCCTCGGGTGGGTTCCTCTGGGAAATTCGGTTTCCAAAAAAGCACCGACAGAAGTTACAGAGTTACAGAATATTATATATATATATATATACACACATATATAAATACAGAGACATATATAAATAAAATATACAAAGGGGATAAATAGAATAAATAGGAATAAAAATAAAAGTGAAATTGCACATTTCAAGTATTGAGGTCTATTGCACCATTGACTATTAACAGAAGTATTGCACAGTGAAGTGAAGAGGCACTACAGCTTAGTTGTTCCCCCCTCCTTTGTCCTCCCTCTCCCCTCCAGAGAGGAGTTAAACAGTCTAGTACAGCGGTCTCCAACCTTTTTTGCGCCACGGACCGGTTTATGCCCGACAATATTTTCACGGACCGTCCTATAAGGTGTCGCGGATAAATACAACAAAATAAAACTAGTACCGGTACCGAAAAAAAGAAGATTTATTCATAACACACGTGAAAAGACCCAGGAAAACCGAGTAAACGATAAAACGATAACAAAATAACGCTGAAAACCGATAAAAACCCTGAAAACTAGATATTTCACACCTGAGCCTCAACTCTCGCGGCCCGGTACCAAACGACTCATGGACCGGTCCGAGGCCCGGGGGTTGGGGACCGCTGGTTTAGTAGATATGCTGCTCTCATGCTTGCATACTTTAAGCTCCACAGAAATAATAAGTTCACTGATATCATTGAAGACTAAACGTGGATATTAACTGTTATGAGCCTGATATTTGTCACCCTGGTGTTGTTTTTGTAAACCAGAGAATTGAACTGAATGAAAGCTGAATGATCCAAATATTCTGACCTCGTTTGCCCCCAATTAGCACTTTCTGCTCAAGCGTAACGAAACCAAAGCAGAAAAATCTGCAACGATTTCTCCCTGTAGGGTTTTCAAAGTACCTTGAATTCTGAAAAGTTTTCAGAGACGAAAACTCTGATGCTTAATTGGTTGCAGAAATCTTGCTGTGTGCGCTCAGGCTCGACGGTGCATCGGAGCTTAGCGGCGCGCAGGTTGTCATTTGGTCAGTCCGAGACGTGCATCATTTTTTTCCCTAAGAGAGTGGCACAACTGAGATCTGTCTGTGCTTGGTCACACATCATTGGACTGCAGCACAGATTGTTTGGAGATTGACTTGGACGTCTCTCTGCGTAGTTGTCTGGGGTGTTTGGTTATTTGTGGATGAACTCTGAGGCGCTGCTGCAGTCGGCGGTGGGACAGTTTGTATTTCATCAACTCGAAACCCTAAAATCTCATGTAAAGTAAAATCGATGCTGAAGAAGATTCAATAAAACAAGGTCCTTTATAACTTTAGTGCATCACAGTTTTCCACCAGCGCTTTAGTTTAAGTGATTGCTTGTTATTCTGCACAGCTGCATATTTGAACAAAAGCTCAAGCTGAAACTTTTTGGTGATTTAATGAGAACTTCAGCAGCTGCAACAAGGCAATAATGAGTTATGTTAGGTCACACAAGTAACAAGAATAGATCTCACGTCCACACGGGGTCTAAAGAAACCCTTTCATGTCCTCAGTTTGATGTTTGGGGAAAGCTCGTTCACTATAAGCCAAGATCAGTGCGATTACTACCAGTGAGTCTCGTGGCAGGTTGCAAACTTTAGACACAATTATGACAGGATCTTAGGCTACGTTCACTCTGCAGGTCTTGATGCTCAATTCAGATTTTTTGATCAAATCCGATTTTTTTGTCTGCTCGTTCACACAACAAATAAAATGTGACAGCAAACGCGCTCTAGTGTGAACCCTCAAAGCGGCCACATGCGCAAAAGAAGACGTCACACACAACACGCTCTGTTTAGACCCAGAGCAACAGTATTGTTTGACTGATGGAAATTAATATAAAGACTTCAGACTTCACGTTTCCCAATTTTTGCTTTAAGTTATTTTGTTATTTACATAATAATGTAAATAACCTAATAATGATCCTTATTGCTGTTTTAGAGGAGCGCTGCTTCAAAGGATAGCTGCAGATTTCTGTCAGAATCTGCAGATTATACAGAACAAATAAAATGTTCACGTTTCTCCAACGTTGTCTTCCCAACAGTTTCACTGGATGGTCAGGAAGCGTTCGCAATGTCTTCTCCGGCGCTGATAATTAGCGTCAAGTCTTGTGTCAGTGACGTAAAAGACGGATTTAATGCGACATGACCATCAAACAGCAGCTTTCTAAAACATCAGATATGTATCGGATTCAGCACCACATATGAAAGTGACCCAGATCAGATTTGAAAATATCAGATTTGTGCCGTTCACACTGTCACACCATGATCGGATAGATGGTCGCAGAGGGTCAAAAAAATCGGATTTGATGCGCTTTCACCTGCAGTGTGAACGTAGCCTAAGATTAGCTTGTCGGACCTCCGGTCACAACATTACGTTCATTCAGTTTTATTTTTTATACCTGCAAAGACAAAAATGATGGAAGCCCAACAAGCTAACAGTAGAGAGGAAAAACATCCCTTTTAACAAGGAACGAATAATAAAAACAAAGACAGAGACGGTTCATTTACCAGGTGATTAAATTAGATGGAAAAATCAAGATTAGTTGTAAAAAAAATTTGAGAATAATGGAATCAAATCATTTTACAAATACTCCATTAATCACAGCCTTCAATAACCAAACACGTTTAAAAGTGTGGAGCTGTGAGTAACAGACAGAATCTCAGACTGCAGCGTTTTTGGTTGTTTTGTACACATGCGTGTGCGGGACGCGTCAACGCTTCAGTACATGCCACTTTATTTCACTACAGTCTACATGACATTAGTACTGCAGAACCATCTGCTTCACTTTCCACCTCATTTACAACAGAAAGAGGCCGGGGCGCTGTATAAGAGCCAAGAACCAATCATTAGCTGGCGTGAAATATTAATATTTTAAACAAATGGCGCTATTAGTGCTGCGTAGCAGAGGAGTAACATTTAAACGTCTAGTTGGGCGATCGCACACGCCACTAAAGCGTGACGTCGCTGTTCCGTTTCATGTGTTGCTTCTCTGGTTTTCATCGTCGCCACCTTGAGCCGGCCGTTAGTGTGGGGGGAGGGGGGGGGCTATAAAAACAAGACTGATGCAGATTTCTGCACTCAAATTGCTTCTCTGTGATTTGTCGTTTACACAAAGATGTCTTTGTACATCATTTATGCCTCTTGCACCTTGAATTTTCCTGTGCGTGGAAAAGACAAACAGACTTTCTTTACTAATAACTAAAACGAGTCGTTTCAGTGCATCTCCAGGCAGTTTGGCCTTTGGAGACTGTCTCAGCGGTCCGACAGCATCGGCACACCTTTGGCATCACGCTGCCGTGTGGCAGTTTTCCCTCAGAGAATGATAAAGTATTTATTCTGCTCCACTTCATCTTCTCATCTTCTCATCTAGCAGTAAATGGGAAACTAAATGAACTCTTGATCGTTTATTACTGATTTCTGCTTCTCGTTGCAGAATCACATGGAAAACCTGTTTTTGTTACTTGTTCTGTGCATCTGGTCTTTCCTGTCTTTACCTTTGCTTTTCAAAATGTCTTACAAATAAATACACAATGACTCTGAGCTCCTGCAGCAGCAGAAGAAACACTTATGTAATCAGCTGAGTAACACTGCTCTTCTTCACACGATGAAGAAAATCTTCTAGTTGTTTTTAAGGACACTCGGCCACATTTTTCTTATTAAATTAACACAATTATTGCTGCTTTTACAGTTAGTGAGACATTGTTGGTATAACGCTTTCATAAGTAATAATAATTGTTTGTTTATATGGTAAAAGCTGGGATCAGTTTCAGTTCCTTTAATAGTCTCATGAGGTGCATTACTTTAATTTCTGGGGAGATTTGAACCAGCTTGACATTAGTGTGTAACAGTGTCCACGCTGCATGCCTCACACAGGTTTAGCTGTACGTCGAACAGCTGTGGCAATAAAGGATCGAGCCGCTCTGCAGTCTCCAGGTTGTTCATGTTTGATCAGTTCTGAGCTCTAACCGTGGCGTTGACTCTGCTTGTGTCTCTCTGTGCCGGCTGAAGGTGTTCGAGGCTTCAGACTTTGGCTCTCACCCCCTGTTCTCAGTGGCACAGGGAGGAGTGGACCTGCAGCAAGTGAGTATGGCCGCCTGGGGGCAAGGGTTGAGGGTCAAAGGTCACTGCATCACTGCCTTTGTTTCCATCTACCAACGAGCCGCTTCGACTGGAAGCTGGGTTGGAAAGATGGAAACGTTTAGAGCTGCAGTCAGCTGCTCCAGACTGAAATGTGTTCACTATACGATGTAATGAGAAGCCCTGCAAACATTTGTAAAAATTTAATGATTTCATTTTGCGAGTACAAATATATACACTGCTCAAAAGATTAGAGAACATGTGAAAACACATCTATCAGCACTGATATGGACTCAGCGTTAGGAATGAAAGGACCTGCAGAGCTCTGAAAATCAAAGAGATGATGCATCAGGCTAGTCACTGCAGCAACTCGAAACGCTACTCAGCAGTTTGTCCACGTGCTTGTCTTGTATGCTTGTCTGAAAATGGCGGCGCACGCTCCTAATACGATGAACGGTGTCCTGGGGGAGGTCCTCCTAGATCAGGACAGTCTGAGGGGCAACCTGGTGACGTCCAAGGGGATTTAGATTTAGATCAGACGAGCCTGAGGGCCATCGGTGGCATTGATTCCTTCATCCTCCAGGAACTGCCTGCACACTCCACATGTCGTACACCAGGAGGAACCCAGGACCCACTGCACCAGCGCCATACCTGATGGCAGTCAGGGTGCTGCTGCCTGGCCTGTACAGGTCTGTGCGTCCATCCATGACCATCGCCGATCCACCACCAAACACTCTGAACGATCTTACAGACATCATAACGTTCTCCATGAGAGCGTTCCACGTGTGTCACGTGTTCTCAGAAAGAACCTGTTCTCATTTCTGAGAAACCCAGGGCATCTACTGTGGACCTGCCACTGCTGGTATTCTACGGCCAACTGGGCTCTGTAGTCCCGGGCAGTGAGCACAGGGTCTACTGATGGCCCTCAAGACACAAGACACACCTTCATGAAGTCTGTGTCTGATTTAGGGCTGCCACGATTAGTCGACTATCAAAATCGTCGACGACTGATTTAATAGTGGACTCGTTGTTTGAAGCTTTGTAAGATCACAAAAGACGCAGGAATAAGTAGTAGGATTTAAGAGTGTAATAACGGACTGAAACAGAAGATGGCAGCACTGCATGTACAAGGATGCCAGCTGCCGTTAAACCCCGAAGAAGAAGAAGCTGTGTCCCAGAATTCATAGCGCAGCCCAGCTCAGTTTCCAACAATGGCGGCAGCTAGTTAGTTTTAATATTACTCTTATTATTCTTTCTGGGTCACAAAATAAACGTTTAACATATTTTCAGGCGAGAATGTAGCTGTGTAAACCTCAAATATCTGCTCAGTTTATCAAGACACCACATATTTTCAAAAGGGCTCCGATGTTTTCGGAGACGTCTGTTAGCCACTAGCTCGATAGCTAGCCGGGGGCTAGGCTCACTAGAGCCGTGAGAACACCGGACTCCCGGCAAATCGTTTTCAAACCCACCGCCGTCTTTCGCTACTCAGGTTAAACATGATATATAAGTCACTTAGATAACTTAAAAATGTTATTGTTTGGCTTTTTTTGGTATTTTATTTGTTCCTGAGTAAATCTGTTTGGCTGAGATTAAAGTTATAGTTTTTACACAGCTGAATAAATGTCAAGCAGACAGCTGATTATCAGAAGTGTGAGATGCTGGAGAATTTACTCCGGTGTCCTGTTATATTTTAGATAGCAAGGAGTTTATTAAACTTCACCAAAACAATCTGCAAATTTCATTAAAATTTAATAAACTATCATCTTGTCTTTATTTTTAGTTAGCACAGACCTTAAACACTTAAAGCTGTAAGCTAATGATAGTTAGAGCAGATGCTGCGGGTGCAATAAGCTGTACGTTTTACGTCCAATGGATGATGATCTGATTAGTCGACTAATCGCAAAAATAATCGGTGACTAGTCAACTATCAAAATAATCGTTTGTGGCAGCCCTAGTCTGATTGTTTGGTTAGAGACGTTCACACCGGTGGCCTGCTGGAGTTCATTTTCTTGGGCTCATCCTGTTTCTGCACGGTTGAACCTGCAGCCGTGTCCCACAATCTTTAGGAGGACGTCTACTGAAAATACATACAGTGGTGTGAGGGAGGTGGCTGGCCCTCCCTGAGCCTGCTTCTTTTGCAGCACCCAGTGCTGCTCATGAGAGATGACCTGTCGTTGGAGGATCAAGACCTTACAAATATAAAGTCCCTTGGGTTGGGCTGCAAATACTAGAAGAAAGTAGTAGGAGTAGAAAAATCTGACTAAAGTAAAAGATTTGACAAAGTTCAAAGAAAAGTTCATAGAATATACAAGTTCCTGAAAAACTCTTTCAAGTGTCTTTGTTTGCAAAGTCCTCAGTTTGCTGTTTTATATAATTCTGTTCACATAACTCGAATGTTTCTCAGGATAATTATGTCGTTTTTCAGCTGCACTCAATTTGCAGATCAAACCCCTTCTTCCCATTCGGTCCTCATTCCCCACACAATGCAAACGCTTGCCTCCTATTTATTCAGATTCTTGCTTAAATGGTTCATCGCCAGCACACGCCAGCGCTTTGTTTCAGTTTTCGCTCTAAATCAATGGATCTTTTTGTTTCGGTCAGTCGTGCGAGGCAGGTAAACAACCGCCTCCCTCGGGCCGGGAGCGAGCCAAAGGACCTGAATTCAATCACGCTGCAGCCGACGCTGGCATCGTAAAAACAGATGGTCAGTGCGGTCAAGGATGCCAGATTAACACCTCTGCACAGAGGAGCTCAGCAAACATGAATCTTCTTTTTCACATTGAAAGCAAACAAAATGCAGGCGCACGAGAGCCAAGGCTGAGCGAAGATGAATGCCGTGGAGAAAAAGTAGAAAACAGGCAAAGAAAAACACGGAATCGAGGAGGAAAAGAGAAGTGACGAGACGGGAAAAAATAAGTGCAGGGAAGGAGAGGGAAAGATAAAGAGACGAGCGGGGATGCCGAGCAGCTCCTCCTGGTGAATTTAATGGCCGTTAACAGCTGAGAGGGGTCGGCCTACTCGCTCTCGGTGCTTTCACCTCCCAGGAAACTCATCCGTTAAGGAGTTTTTCCCCGACTCATTGTTTGCTCTGAAACACAAACGAAGCAGGAGCCTGTGAAACGGCTGTTGGCTATAATTGCGAGGATGGATTGGGGAATGCACGGCTCATTTTTTATGTGCTTGTATCCTAGAGGGCTGCCATCAGGTCCACAGTCCTCAAACAGGCTTAAAAGTGGCTTAATGAATGCAAAACATACAGCAGGTGGGATGCTATCAAAAGCACAAACACTCAATACAGCCTCATTATTCTGATGCTCAATAACAGCTGTGCTGAACAGAGCTCCACGGTGTGTGGACGTGCTGGATATGTTGAGTACCACAAACTTCCCTGAGACACTAATGGAGTCTCAGATATGTTAATTAACAACATTCCTTCATTAAGTTACTCGTAAACTCGATGCAAACATCACCGAGTTCCCTCAAAGAGCGTTTGCTGATGCACATTAGCTCCAATTAAATGTCGTTTCTAGGAGACGGACGCACACCTGCAGTCTGGCACGTTAAAGCAGCTCGCCTGCAACAAAGCCGCAATTTTAATCACATTCACAGGAAAATATCACGTCTCCAGCAAAATACCTTAAAAACACAGGTATTAATAATAACCATGATGCCTTCATTCATACAATAATAAAAGAAATAGTGCAGCACCATTGGGGTTGAGGTTGAGGTCTGGAGATTATGAGTGGTGCCTCGCGACCGGCGGTCATTGTCTGAGCAAGCAGAGGTCTTTACATCGAAGCGGGTTTCAGGACTTCAGGGTTAACCCTGCGTGCACATCACCATGGTAACTTATGCAGCTAACCTGCTCTAGAGCAGGCTGCGTTTGAGATCAGAGACCAGCGGGGGTGAAATCGTTGTCTGCTGACCAGTCAGTTTGCTTTTACAGACCTGTGAGCACAGACAGGCTTTGTCTGTCCTTCTTATCAGTAAGAAAGATCAAGAAATGTGGTTTTATAGATTTAATATATCCATCCATCCGTTCTCTTCCGCTTATCCATATTGGGGTCGCATCGGGACCGGAGCCTTTCTCAGAGTTAATATCGTTTTGGGGGTTTCTTTGTTTTCCCCGTTGGCTGCAAGTAATTTTAAAACAGTTGTATTTCCTGCTCTGGACCTGATGTCATATTTGTAGTAGTCCGAGGATAGATTTGAATTCTAGTTTTATATTTATCCTTGATTAAAAACACAGGTGTGATATTAATTTGATGGAGTAAATGTCTGTTCTAACGACAGTGTGAAGGCTCAGGACCTTCAGACAGGCTTTGTAACTGTAACACACCTTTCCCCGCCTCACCTTATTTACCGTTTTTAGTAACAGTATTTGTTTGACCGCTGAGCCTCGTTGTTGCTGGATGTGTTGAACCCGCCTCGTGACCCAGGAGTTCAAGTTATTCTTGACTTTATGTTTTGCTAACAGCACCTGCACCGTGCAGGAAGTGAGCAGATAGCAGATTTTGGCCATTAATCTCTCCTAAGCTGTTTTAGGACAGCGTGATGAATAGTCTGCGAGCTGGCAGTACATCAGCCTGTAGGTCAGGTCAGCTTTATGCAGTTATGTTAAATCCACTTTAATGTGTTTGGGTTTGTTGTGTGACTGTAACTGAAATTATGTGACTTACTGATCTGAGCATAATTTCTTATCGTCTTGAAGTGTATCCAGATATCTCACGTGTTCTCGTGCATAAATCAAACCTACAATCTGATGAAATTTTGCGCCTCTTCTACGAGTTTTTCCCCCGGTGAGCGCTGGTGCATAAATAGCTTCATGTCAAGGGCGCGGGTGTTCAGACTAGACGTAAGGGTCTGAGGTCAGTTTGTTGCGGCTCGTGTGTCGCCGTCATTAGCCAAACGTCCTTCAGCCAGACGCTGAAGCCGCCATCGCTGCTCGTGTTGGTTTAAAAGCGGCCTCGGGCCACGTTGCTTCTACATTTACAATTCTTTCATCCAGCAGAGCCTCTGTGAGTGATTATCTGAGGGTGTGACTGCAGCGGCTCATGGCTTCATAAAAGATGCACACGTCCCCTCTCAGCGTTTTTAAATGTCGTCACCTTTGCCTTTGAAACCCAGATCCACAGTCGGCAGCGTCTGCCCGACAAAGCTGAAAACCTCGTGGAGACAAACACACGGTAACCTCGGAAAAGCAATTTAGTGGGATGAACTTCTCTTTTCTTGTTTGAGCTGAATGGAGTGAAAACAAGCTCGGCTGCTTCAGTGTAAAATGTTCTTCTGACTCGAGGTAAATTGAAATGATTACCAGAATAAATGAGTTATTGAGAGTTCCCTCAGCTCATTTAGTCGAGTTTTTTTATTTTCAAATATCATTTTTATGTTCTCGGGCTTCTCGACATCCAGTTTTTCAGATTTTAGTCAGAAGAAACTGCTGGTGGTGTGAAAGTGCTGCATCTTTAGCAAATGGTGAATGATCTCCTTGTTTCTTAATCGGGAAAAGGATTCAAGCCAAAATCAATCGTAATTAAGCCGTGAAACATTTAGAATAAAGTCCCTGGGATCAGCGCGAAGCATGAAGTCACTCAGCAGGTCGTGTTGTGTGTTAGAATTTACCATTGTTGTTCTTTGCGTGTCTTATTCACATTATAAGAAATGTTTAAATCTGATATTAAAGTGGATTTATTCAGCTTGGACGCCCACGTTTGTGAATGAAATAACTTGAGAAGAAAGTCACAGTTGATGAACCATAAGTGTGTCAGGAGGCCGAGACAACAGCAGCTCAGCCCACCTGTGGTTCAGACCTTGAGCTTGTGAGGGGCAACCAATCAGAAGAAAGTTTGCGTTAAGGGGGAGGAGCTAAAAGAGCTCTGTGTGATTGTTTTTGATCACCAGCAATTTGAATGACAGACACCAACTCGCTTTGCTAACTAACGACCGAGCGGCAGCGCGTCACAGACAGGACGTGGAGAAGGTTTGCCTTCAAAGTAAAAGCTCGGGCCTCAGCCTGAAACCAACACATTTCAAAAGGAGCAACTTTTACTTTGAAGAGAAATCGTCTCTGTTTTCAGTTGGCATCACGTTCTTCGTTTGCTGAGCGAGTAGGTGGCAAATGTTTGCAGATGAGCCTGCGTCTTCCATATAAACTAGAGGTAACCATGGCAACCTGTTAGTGACCAAAGCAGTCACAAGGAGGGTTTTGACAGCTAGCAACAGCTAGCAACAGCTAGCAACAGCTAGCAACAGCTAGCAACAGCTAGCAACAGCTAGCAACAGCTAGCAGACGCTCCCCAACTGCATGTCTGTTGTTCTGAAAGTAAAACTACCTGTAAATGTTTTGAAACAGCGTCTTTGACACGTTGTTGTGTTGGAGCTTCGCCACAGCTCTCGTGTATCGTCCCGGCTGTGTGCTTGTACTAAAACTGCAGTAAGTAAACGGACGATTATAAAGAAGCAGAACCCAAAACAGAGAATCTTTGTGAGCCACTGATGTGGAGACAGATCCACGCTGGCAGCAACACACACAGGTTAAATGGGATAAAAGCTTTACATGGACCAAGTTAGCCAAACTAAGCTCACTGACTTCGCTGCAGATCAGCTGTTTGTCCTCAGAGACACAGAGACAGCGTGGCTCACAGACAGGATGACAAATAGGACTCTAGAAACAACACAAGTCTGCGAAGTAGAACAGAAGAGCACTTTACTCCATCACACTGACAGGCCTGCACGCCAGCTATAGCTAAGTGGGGTGGGTGTGTGTGTGTGTGTGTGTGTGTGTGTGTGTGTGTGTGTGTGTGTGTGTGTGTGTGTGTGTGTGAATGCATATTGTTTGTCAGGCTCACAGCCTTGGGAACGTCAGTTCAAACAACACTAGCTAGCGGAGGCTCCATGGGACGGATGGGAGGAGACACGGAGGGATGAAGTGACAGGTGGGGGGGTGGGGGTGAGACGAGGAGACTGGGGGAGGAGAAATGAAGAGAAATGTTTTTGGTAACATATCGATAAAAAGATGTCTACCATCGGAGGCACAGTCGCTCTGCTTTGGTGTGTTTTTGCCAATCAGGAGTGACATCAGTGTCAGTTTTCCTGTGAAGAATATTATCAGAATATTGTTACTTACATACGTGATTGATGATCGATCAGATCTTTTACACTCCTCTCATGACAGTTAGGTCCACTGATCAGCAGCTTCCTGATTGGCTCGTACGAATGACCGGACAGTCTCAGTCGCAGCTCCGAAACTCTTGAATCGTCTCCGTCCTCACGTTATTTCAGAGTTTTCTGCAGGATGTCAAAGTAAAGTTACAAAGTTTTAATCGCCAAAGAGTAAAGAGTTGAACGGTAACTGTGGACTCGTCCTGCAGAGTGCAAAGCATGACTTGATTTGTTTTAATCAGAGAAAGTGATCATTACTGGTTAAGATGTGGCCACAAATCATTCAGAAGAACCAGGTACTCATCACGTGACTGTAGGGAGGAGATGGCAGGAGAGTACGAAGAAAGACGCAGAAAAGGATGTGAAGGAATGTTTGAAACGAAGAGGTTTTAGAGAAAAGAGCTGTGATGGAAGAAGAAACGGAGGGAGGGTTAATGCAGAGTTCAGTGTCAGCGTGAGGAGATTAACGCCTTTAATTCATTATTAAGGCTGCAGAGAGAGGAAGAGGAGGCAGTGACAGAGACGAAGAGGATTCGTATACTGCGTTTGTGACGAGTCACATCATGATTGCGTCTCTCGCTCTGGTGACAAACTCGTCTGCAGTAGTCATGGAGTCATTTCTGGGATTAAACGTTAATCTTTATTTCGAGATTGCAGCTGTGAGGATTTCTCCGGTGGGATAATTAGCTGTGATAACGTGTTTGAGATGTGGCATTAAGCATGTTTCAGTGAGAGTAAACAACGAGTTTTAGAGGAAATTAGTACGAAGCTTTTAAGTAAATGCAGGTAACGCAGGAAAAGAGGTGCTTAAAGCAGTGAAATCTGGATTCCCGAGTGCCGTGTGGTCATAGATGTTACCAGAAAATGTGCCATCGTCAGATTTTAGCTTCAAAGAGAAGAAGACAGTTTAGTGTTTCTGTGCAGGTCCATAGTCTAAGGAGCTTGGAAAGAAAAGATGTTTCACCTCTCATCTGAGAAACAGTCTTGGCACTGAAGAAGTCCAGTCGCGTAGACACTTTAGTCGAGTTTCCCTTCATGATGATGTGCGTTAGATCCTCAGCGCTCAGTGGAACTGGAAAGCCGGAGTCGTCCCCACTGAAAAATAAAAACTGCGTCTGATTGTAGCGTCATTGCCTTATAACTGAGGGGACTGTTCCTGCACCTCAACGGGAACGCTTCACCGGTAAAATAAGCTAATAGGTGGCGTGATTGCACAGGAAGTGTATCCCGTCACAGTGGAAATGAGCTGCGTCCCACTTTCTTCCAACGATCCATCAGATTTAGACGAGTAACGTGCGTCTACTCCGGTGTGACCTTTCCCTCTCTTGGCTGTCTTTACTGGAGATGACAGGTGTCACTGCTCCGCTTGTGAGTGATCGGCTGTCAGAGGAGCTTTTTTTTCCTCACAGGTTGAACTTCACGCTCTGAAACAGCCTGAAGCAAAGCAGGATTATTATGTGAAAGATGCGCTGACAGCTTTGAAAGATGTGACCACAGCGCTACTCTTAATTTGCCTCCATGCAGTTGGAGGCTCCGGCTGTTTGTGCGGGGGAGACTAGCATCAGTTGTAATTTGTGTATTTGAGGTGTAGTGAGCATATTTGCATTTGTGCAATAAGTACTAATACACTTCAGTACAATGAGTCTTTACTAAAAACAAAGGACTATAGCTTTACAAAGACTTACAGTTGCCCTAAAGTCGGGCGATATGTCAGATTTTTCCAGCCAACATTCATCTGTCCAAGAAACAACGATAGGTGATGTATCCATGCAGGTGACTTTTTGATGGGCGAAGCAATGCAATCGTGCACGGACTGATTTATTTATTTAGAACAAAGAAGTCCAAACATGGAGGAACTAGTTGCCAAAAACCCCCCAAAGTCGTCAGTTTGGGATTTCTTTGGCGCTAAACCGGATGAAAGAGGCAAAGCTGCTGCTGTGCAGACGTACAGCAGCAGCAAACTCAAACACGACTAACTTGCACGAGCATTTAAATGTTCGCCGTCCAGCTGAGCATGCTCGGCTATCACCAGCTTTCCATCAACAAGCTCAAGAAAAGCTTTTCACCAGCAGAATATCCAAAGTGCTTTTACTAAAACGGTTAACTATGAAAAGGACGGCCCCAGGTGCACGCTGGCTGTCTCTAAATATCTGTCAAAGGAAGTGATGTCGTTTCATACCGTGGAAAAGGAGCCATTTGTCGAGGTGCTGAAAACTTTTGTCGAGCAGCACATGCTTTCAGGACGGAAATATTTAATCATGTAATGCAGCACTATTCGTTTTCTCCATTGACTTCTTCTCTTAGCTTCAAACAACATTATTAGCAAGCTTACTGCTGGGTGAAAGAAAGATCGGCGATGGTCAATAAGTTCGTCCAATTGCTCAGCCTTAACGCACACACCTATAACACGTCCATTTCAAATGTACCTTTCAATTCAATTCAATTCAATTTTATTTATATAGCGCCAAATCACAACAAAAGTCGCCTCAAGGCGCTTCATAGATACAGAGAAAAACCCAACAATCATATGACCCCCTATGAGCAGCACTTTGGCGACAGTGGGAAGGAAAAACTCCCTTTTAACAGGAAGAAACCTCCAGCAGAACCAGGCTCAGGGAGGGGCGGGGCCATCTGCTGCGACCGGTTGGGGTGAGAGAAGGAAGACAGGATAAAGACATGCTGTGGAAGAGAGACAGAGATTAATAACAGATATGATTCATATCATCCTTTGTGTCCGATGTTGTATTTTTTAAGTATTCCTACACTGACCAATGAGCTGCTTGCATGGAGTCACGTGACTCAGTCCATCTGTAGCCTCAACTCGCCTAAACTTCAGACAGCAGAAGAAAAATGATGCCCATCCAAAGATAAGCTTTTATTCCTAAAAACTGTTTCTGATTGGAGAAACATGTTACCGTGGTTACAGCAGTTATTCTGGTGTACAGCGAGGTTCGTGGACGAGGCTCTGTGGGCGTCCACGGAGCGCTCCAGCAGAGCATCGGCGGCTGACTGAGGAGCTTCTTAAATATCGGCGCCGACATCCTAAAAGGAGGAACAAAGTTGCGTCAGTCGGACGTTCTCTGCAGTCGTCTCCTGCTCGGAGCAGACTCTTTCTGCTGCGTCTCTCATTCATGATGCATAAATATTTATATGGTGCTTTCCGTGTTGGACCCCGCATGGACCATTTGCATTTGGTAGACTTTCAGGTTCACAACGGTGTATAAATATCAAGCAGAGACGTGACAGCATCCAGGCAGAGCTCACACGGGTCCATCACTCTTATAGAATCAGAGTCTGTGGATCCTCCACATCCCTGAGTGCTGCCAAGAGGAGTCAAGAGTTCAGCAGCACAGTCTGAGATCTCTTATATAAGGTTGGTCAACCTCAGGGAGACACACAAGCGTCTCTGCAGAGTGTCTCGAATGCATCCACACACACACCGCCGCCCCTGCAGCCGTCTCATGCTCCGCCTGTGGACGCGCTGCTCCTCTTTGAAGTTCAGTGAGGGATTTGGGAAGCCGTCTGCAAACTCCTCGAGTCCTGATGTTGGACAGATAAAACACGGACTGGATGATCGAGGGAAACTCGCTTTCATAGTCGTGTTTTCAGTAACTCCGAGCATCACGACGCATTAATCCTGACGGCGTTTCCCTCTGTACTCGCAGAAGACGGAGGAAAAGACCTTTAACTGACAGGCTTTTCGGGGTCTTTGAATTGGTTTACGGGCTCCGGAGAGATTGGAAAATGTCAACGTTTTTCATCAACTGCTTTTTATTATGAGCAAAAGCTTCTCTGTATCTATATTAAAAATCTTCAAGGATTTAAAAATAAAAGGTGACGCAGGTGAGAGTGAAGGTTTGGTTTCAGGCACAGAAAATACAGAAACTCGTGCAACAAAGGAATTTATAATCACGGCAAAACTATCAACTTTAATAATAATAATAATGGATTTTTATAAAGCGCTTTACAATTCCACTATTCATTCACACACTGGTGCAGGCAAACCACAGTTGTAGCCACAGCTGCCCTGTGACTGACAGAAGCGAGGCTGCCATTCGCGCCATCTGCCCCTCTCACCGGTAGGCGGTAGGGTAAAGTGTCTTGCCCAAGGACAGAAAGAGCTGGGGGATCGAACCAGCGACCTTCTGGTTACAGATGAGCTCCTCAACCCCCTGAACCACGGTCGCCTTTGACAACGAATGGAGATCTAAAAGATGGATCAAATGCAGAAGGTATGGAGCTGCTGCTTATCCAGGTTGGGGAACCAGCATGGTCAGCAGAGAAGTCCAAACCTTCCCATCCTTGACCATCACCTCCAGCTCATCGGCTGAGATACTGAAGCGTTTCTAAGCCGGCGAAAATACTTCATTTCCAAAGAGAGACCTTAAAAAAAGTGCTACAATTTTCTTACAACTTTTAAGGAAAATCATAAATGATGCACGATATGTTTCAACACAGCTGCTGCAGAACTTAATCTACAGCTTTCACTAATCAGAGTGAAGACGTCTGATCGCTCTAAATGCACCAAACTTTCCCACATTTTAAAGCCTCTCCTGTCTTTTCTTGTCTGTCTGTTGTACTTTTGATCAAACTCATGATGAACTCCAGGCTGGATGGATACTGAGGTGATAACGTGAACCTTGACTTGTGTATTTTTCTGTTTCAGACGTATGCAGTACAGAGCCACTACGGCATTCCTCACTCAGAGGTAAACAGCTGCTTTATTCACTCTGCTCATCTTTGATATCATCGCTTGTTTCTGTCTGATTTCCATCTCTGTTCCTGTCAGTTAGCAAAGCTGCACCAGTTGTCGATGCAGCAGCAAGGCCTGGCCCCCATCAGCCAGTCAGCTACACAAGTACTGCCTGGTATGTGCACACACACACACACACACACACAAACTACAGTTTAAACTCTACTAAGAGTCCATGTTTCCTTCTCTGGCCAAACAAACGTCCTTAAAGCGCTTTGTTTTCATTCATCGCTGTCTGAGGGAAAAACTTTCGATTGAAGTCAGTGAGCGGCATCGAAGCCGAGTCGCTGTCACAGAGCTTTATAAGCCACTCGCACTCAAGACACTTCGAGTTGGGGAGGACGGTGTAGGAGGAGGAATGAAGCTGAGCCCCACTGACACGATGCGTTTCCTCCTCCTCATCCTGACCCAAACCTCATTTTAACCGTAACAAAGGGAGGATTTAAAAAGTTGCTTTATTCTGCATTTCAGTCTTTTATTGACAGCGAGAGATGCTAAGAATCTAAAATAAGGTGCCTCCATCTCTCAAAAAACTGCATTCCTAAACACACACACGTTGGTTATTCATATCTTGTGGGTAGGGCTGCCACAATTAGTCGACTAGTCACGATTAGTCGACTATCAAAATCGTCGACGACTGATTTAATAGTCGACGCGTCGTTTGAAGCTTTGTAAGATCACAAAAGACGCAGGAATAAGTAGTAGGATTTAAGAGTGTAATAACGGACTGAAACAGAAGATGGCAGCACTGCATGTACAAGGATGCCAGCTGCCGTTAAACCCCGCAGAAGAAGAAGCTGTGTCCCAGAATTCATAGCGCAGCCCAGCTCAGTTTCCAACAATGGCGGCAGCTAGTTAGTTTTAATATTACTCTTATTATTCTTTCTGGGTCACAAAATAAACGTTTAACATATTTTCAGGCGAGAATGTAGCTGTGTAAACCTCAAATATCTGCTCAGTTTATCAAGACACCACATATTTTCAAAAGCGCTCCGACGTTTTCGGAGACGTCTGTTAGCCACTAGCTCGATAGCTAGCCGGGGGCTAGGCTAACTAGAGCCGTGAGAACACCGGACTCCCGCTAATCGTTTTCAAACCCACCGCCGTCTTTCGCTACTCAGATTAAACATGATATATAAGTCACTTAGATAACTTAAAAATGTTATTGTTTGGCTTTTTTCAGTGTTTTATTTGTTCCTGAGTAAATCGGTTTGGCTGAGATTAAAGTTATAGTTTTTACACAGCTGAATAAACGTCAAGCAGACAGCTGATTATCAGAAGTGTGAGATGCTCGAGAATTTACTCCGGTGTCCTGTTATATTTTAGATAGCAAGGAGTTTATTAAACTTCACCGAAACAATCTGCAAATTTCATTAAAATTTAATAAACTATCATCTTGTCTTTACTTTTAGTTAGCACATACCTTAAACACTTAAAGCTGTAAGCTAATGATAGTTATATAAGAGCAGATGCTGCTGGTGCAATAAGCTGTACGTTTTACGTTCTGACAGTCCAAAGGAATTACAGGTAACCTATTATTTCCAGCTCAATATTTGGATTCTACTCGAGCAGCTTTGCATGAGTCCCAGTTCAAAATAATCCTTCTTTATCTGACACCGGGGCTTCCCCCTCCATCCTAAGCCCGACTCTCTTCTGATCGGAGTCTACCACAAACTAATCTACTGATCAAACACTTTCCAAGAATCATTAACTTCTGATATAAGAGCTTTTCTCTCACACACTGATGGAGCTGCTTTAGCTGGATTTATTACAAAGAAGTATGATCGGTGTAAACCTGATATCTGTGTTAGGTAAACATATACCTGTAGTAAATATTACGCCTCAGAGCCATCTGCTCGTTAACATCTCTTTTCCCCCGCAAAGAGCGACTCACAGTCTCGGTGTCCGGCTCAGATTAATAGTTCAATATGCCGTATAATAAATCAGACTCCACAGAGAGGTTAACAAAATAAGTTTGTGTTGCCACAGAGCGGTTTGTGATCTGTGAAATAAACAGCCACAGAGGCTTTTGTGCTCACTGTAGTTTCATTATTGACTGATCTGCTCAGTGAAACCTGAAACACTGCAAACCGCTGAGCTTCCTGGAAAACGTGCATTTAACAGGAACTGCCTTTAATCTGTACGCCTCCATGTGTGCTGTGCTGCAGACGATTCCCACCTCCCTCTGACGCGATAACGTCTGCTCTCTGAGGCTGAGCGTGAAAGACTCGGGAGTCAGAGTGTGATAATGGTTCCCTCTGTCATTGCAAAGGAAATTAAGAGCCCAGCTCACTGATGCAGTCGCACAAAGCTTGTAATAAAACCATAACACTGCTGCAAAGCTGAGCCTAAAACCTCAAACAGCCACTCGAGATTCTGGGTCCTCTGAGAGATTTGACCGTCGTGTGCACGCAGCATGTTGGTGACGTGAGCGCGAGAGAGACGAGCTGTCAGCAGACGCATACGTGTTCAGTCTGCACACATTCGACTGAAAACAGACGTCAAAGTCTGCAGATTTATTCAAAAACCTTATTTTCATTTTGGAGAAGTCATTACGTCGAGTTTCATCATCCTCTTCATCAAAAACACCGGAGATGTTTGTAAAAATGTGCTCTCTCTGCTGTCTGCGTCTCTTATTGTGGGAGAACTTTTCAGGTGCATAATTATGTAATGAATGTTGCACGAGCTTCGTTCTGCAGCGCGGCGCTGAATTACAATCTGTGCCTGGTGGCTTTGATTTGGAGCATCCAGCTGAGCTCACACGCCGACTGCAGAGCGGCTCTCTGTACTCGAACCTGGCCGGCAGATTTCTGGCTGCGTCGGCGAGGCTCCACGCCGCTCTGCACAACGGCTCCGCTAATCGACTAAAAGGTGGAAATCAAAGGTGTGACTGAGCAAACGGCTGATTGTGTCGGCCTCGTTAATCATAAGACCGCAGAGATGGCATCGTTAAAACAATTAAATTCAGGAAATTGAATAATTTGTCACAGATGCCGTTTTTGTAGCAAAGGAGAGAACTCACCTCCACCTCTTCAGAGGAGCCAATCAGGTTCTGACGTTCCTCAAGGAGGGAAAGCAGCAACTATATAAGAGGACAAAGGACCAGAGTGTTGTGCGCTGCGGCGTGCGTGCACAAAAGGATCCAAACGCAGACTCAAGCGCTCGCAGAAAATGACACTTTATTATAACAACAAAAGGCGACCCAGGAAAACCAAAGGAGCAAAACGAGGAACTAAAAAACCCGGGGAAACAATGACGCGAGGAAGCCGGAATCGGGGCCGTGGGAGGCTGCAAAAGAAAGGGGAGAAGATTACGAGGGAGCCGGGAAGCGGAGGAAACATCAAAACTGAGTTAGACCAGTTGGCTTACGATCAGAGCGGGACCGTGGGAGCTCGGGAGGGGAGTCCGTGGAGGTAGTGGATGGGCCAGATGATGCACCGGGTGATCCAATTGAGCAGGAGGACAGGCAGGTGGCAGACGCTGAACGCCGGATCGAAACCTAGACACAAGTAGGCAGATTTAACGCAGCTCCAACAAGATATGAATGCAACGCTTTCGCGGGCGTCCAGTTACCACAGAGAGGTGATTAACGGACTGGCGTGGAGCATCTGATTAAGTAGCTCTTCAGGTAATCACTCCGATGGAGAGCAGGTGTGCCGGTGATGGTCCAGCCTGGGGGTGTGGCTACCCGCGCATCACACACACAGGACTACGGACCATGACACAGGACAGAAGTGAAAGACAGAAAAGAGGTAGGAGAAAAAAGACAAAAGGACAGAGAAGAAGAATAGAATAGAATAGAATAGACAGGTTTTTGTCAGTGTACATGTACAACGAAGAACCAGAGAGGAAACAGATGGAAAACATGAGTGCGTGAGGCATGGGGAACAAGGAAAAGGAAAGAGATTTAAGAATGAAAACTAAGGCAGGGAGCGAGGAAAAGACGAGAAAGGAAAGAAAGAAAAGAGGAAGCAGCAAAAAGAACCATCGACGAGAGAGTCGTCACGTGGGGGCGACTGATTATTCCAACCCAGTCCAGGTAGAAAACTCATCAGACGTGGTTGGACGGGTCTCACACACACACACACCTGCCAGTGCTAAGCAATGATCTACTAGAGACACTTTAGTTTCAGAGCGATCAGACGAGGGGAAGGTCCGGGTAAAGCGTATCAGTTTTTTGGCTCCTCATTAGCCGGTTGGATAGAATCATCCAGCGCACAAATATATCGATACTCAAACCGTGGTCAGCGAGTCGTGATCGCAGGGACGATAAACTGGAGAGCAGGAAGTTTTAACCGTGACAGAAACTTTCCTTCTGAAAGTAAAGTCACGAAAGCAGCAGGAAGAAAGGAGAGGTGGGACTCAAACTCGTAAGCAATCCTCCTACAAACTGAAAGAAATTCTTGGTGATGCACTTTTCCACCACAGGCAGGCAGAAAAACAAAGTGAGGGACAATCCGACACATCGGAGGAGTAAGAATCAAGAAAATCTGACAAATGTGTCCTTGTTAGCTGTTTGTGTGTCTGTGTGTGTTCACGTCTTATGATTTAGACGCTCTTATCGTTTATTCCTTCGATTAATATCCAGAAAAAGTGTCGGCACACCAGGGAGCGGAAAACTGAAATGCAGAGCGGCGCCTGATGGTTGGATTCAACCCGATCGCACTGAATCAAGTGACGGGGTGTAGGGTGGGGGTGCTGAGCATGAAGGCGAAGCTGTCCTGTGGCCACGAGCTGTGGGTGGGGATGGGAATAAAGAGATGAAGGATGCAGGAGAAACGGGAGCCTGGGTTAGAGACGGGCTGATGTAACGCTGAGCTCGATCCTGACTCGCTGTGGTCTCCAGCTGTGCTCAACAAATCAGAAACACTGTTATTAAAGCGCAAACAGAGATTCCTTCATTTTTTATTAATGGGCTAAAATAAAAATATGATTTGTTGAAACGTTTTTCCTTCTTTGTTCAGCTTTGCCCTTCCTTCAGTTTTCCTCCCACTTTTCTCTTTGGCATTGGGGGTTTGTTGTGTTTTGATCCCTGATGATTTGGATGTTTTCTAATCATTCAAAATGAATTATCTCTTCTCTCTCTCCCAGGAGGGGTGGAGGCGAATTCCCAAACCACGTCTCAGGAGCTGCTCATTCCCAACGATGTGAGTAAGAGCGCTCAGCTCCAGAGGAGGCGTGTTTGCTGTTTGTGAGTGAAAGTGTAGCGTGACTCCGGCCACTAATCTCCTTCTACCTACACAAAAACACAAGCCTACAGGTCAGCTCGTGCTCACTCCTACAAGCTTCCTCCTCCACTCCGGCTTTCTGTTCTGAACTGCTGATGTTATCGAGAGCAGCTCCTCCTCCTTTATTGAGCTGGAACAGCAGCTTTACAGTGTGTAACGATGTTAGCGCGAACGTGATGCTGGAGTCGGTCGGTGTGTTTGCATTTCCCGGTCTCTCTGAACATGCAAACTCCACGCCTCCAGCCGCGGAGATGAAGCTTCGTCTGAAAAATGAAATCGATGCTGCTCCTCTGCCTCTTCATACATTTATATTTCTGCTGCTTTGTCAGATGTAAACATGCAGCTCCAAACTTTGCAGAGATTTGAGTCTGAAATTGTGCGGTTACAGTTTTTGGTTGCTGCAGATCAACACAGAGTGCAAATGAATGGTTTTAGTGGTTTTAGTGGGCAGATGTGTGGCACACTTCAATCACAGCTTCTCAGCTTTAATTAAGCTAACGAGTTGATATTTTCCCATCATCAGAAAACGTGTGTTCAGCTCAAGCTTGCGTTTATTTAAATTTGTACGTCTGTATTTTTCACGCTGGGCTCCACAGACGCTTTTTTTAACTTCTACTCTTTTATTTAATTGAAGTGCTTTGATAGTTGTGAACTACACTGAGAGAAAATGAATCATTTTAACATTTCACCTGTAATTATGACAGAAAATACGACAGAGCAGGAAGTTTGGTTTGAAGGTTTAAAGGAGGACAAATAACTGACGCACATGAAACTGTTTACATGTTAATCATGTTTCGTGAGTGTAATCAACACCTGGACCTGGAAGCGTGTTGCAGTTTATCATCAGCTGTGTTCTCCCCCCCCCCCCCCCCCCCCCCCCCGGCTGCTGGCCCCGCCCCCAGCCCTGCAGAGCTCCCAGTGGCTTTTTTTCAGACACTTCACAGTTCAGCATCGTGCTCAAGGACGCGTGACGTTTGATGGACGTGTCGACTGTTTTGAGGTCAAAGCGGCGACCTTTTGTTCCTATGACAGCTTCTGGCCACCCGGCCTCCCCCCCTCCCCCCTCAGCCTCTGTCTCAGACAGTAATGCGTCCAGCCTGAGCTCAGCTGTTCGATGCTTCGCCCTCTCTTTGCTGTGTTTACACACCACGATCCAGCTCATTAAGCTGTTTACATGCTTCAGTAAAAGGACTCCGTGCCCGATCATTGGCTCACAGCTGACATGTGCTTTGTGTGAGTGTTCAAACTCGCACGATAAAAGGAAAATTATGATTCGTGTAAACAACATAACGTGACTCAGACGGAGCTGTGGAGCTCTCTGTGTTACCAGGTCAGGATTAACTTACTCAAACACATTTTAAGCACCTGGATGAAATGTCTGTCCGTCTGTCTCAGCAATGAGCTCATCAAAGGTCAGAGTCGTCTAAGGAGCTTGGAAAGAAAAGCGTCTGGACTTCTTTTGTTGCTTGAAGACGTTTCACCTTCATCCGAGAAGCTTCTTCAGTTCTAAGGTCAAATGGTGGAGAGTCCCAGATTTAAACGTAGTGGGAGTTTCCCCCCACAGAGGGACAAAGGACCCCCTGATGATGCTCTACCTAATCACATGAGCCAAGGTCAGAGTCTGTGACCTCAGACGTTAATGTTGCTCATTTAGTCCGATCATTATTTGGTGGCACGGGTCTGTTTCTGCGACCTCACTGCCTTTTCGATGCACATCGAGGTGGGTTGCAAAGAGGCTTGCAGACAGAGCGTACCTGTAGGGAGGCTAAAGCCTCGAATGTAACCTGTTGTGGAAACTGGAGAACCAACGGCTGACTAGTTACTCCTGTTAAATCCTTTGAAGTCTGCTGCCGGAGATGAAGTTGGTGCCTCATAATGGACGTTTTCTGAAAAGTGAAGCCAGGCTGTATATTAAGCTTTTAAAATATTTGCATTGTTTTTAATCAATATTGATGTTTTATAGACCATGTGACATTGTCCGTGATTTTGGACGCTGAAGAGTCTGAATGAACAGAAGTGATGGACGTGTCTACAGACACTTTCCTGCTGCTCTCCGAGTTGTAGTGAAACTGAAAAATGCAACACAAACAGGAACATGCTGGTTTTACTTTGAAACGTCTTTATTTCCATTTTTAACTAGTAGTTTTTGGACTTTTCTACTCAAATCTGAGGACAAAAACAAAAAACGTCTGTTTTTGTTTTTCGGTGACCTACGTTCCCCAGGATTGAGCCACTGCCCTTCTGATTGGTAGATGACCTGCTCTACCTCCTGACCTGCGAGCTACCTCCATTTTACTCTCGTCCACTTCACGGGATTAAGGCTGGACCAGCAGCAACAAGCTGACTGTGTGCTCAGCATGAACGTTCATAAAAAGCACCAAACGCTGGTTTCGATGTGGTTCACTGACTATCTGCACGTACACGGTGCTAAATAGGAGAATGTGAGCGGGAGGAGCCCGAGCACAGCCAGCCAGTGTGTTTTTCCCATTGACACAGTGAGAGTATATATATTCCCTCTTTCTGCCTCACTTGACTCTTCCTCCACTTTGCCTCTCTCTTGCCATCCATCAGCGAGTGTTAGCCAGTCATTCAGTCTGTCACACATCAGCTGCTTAGAGCTGCCGTCAAAACTCTGGGTTAAATGCAGCTCGCAGTGTGTCAGCGGCTCTGTCTGCACACACACACACACACTAATATGAGGACAACAAATTCAAGCGAACCCTTTCCATCCACTGGGTGTCAGGGATGATTAATAGGAAACAGGCTCTGGGTCTTCTCAGTGCTTCACTTTAAACGTCTGACATCCTGTCAGCAGCTGGATCACTTTAAATAACTTTATTAACTCCAGTTTAAAAAGTGATTTTTTTTAAACAACTGAATGCATCACTGATCAAACGAACTCCAGTTTACATTTCCCTGCACGACTCATTCATATTCATAGTGTGCATACTGAGACGGCAACGTTCACGTGGCCGGACGGACGTTTCTGGACTGTCACTAACATGTCAGCTTTTTGGAGCCATGAATGACCTGAAATCTGCCAAACATCCAAATGAAATCCTTGAATTTCACTCCCTGAAACTGGAGCTCAGACTTCTGAGATTGTCTCTTAGTACCATTAACTCCACAGCAGCCATATTATTGATTAGATAATTGGATTAAAAATGCTCCAGAAGGTCCAGTTCAGGGACTCCAGGAATCGAGGGAGGCTAGCAGCTACTGCCGCCTGTAAAGGTTTTAACTCAGGAGTCTCTGGGCACTGACTCAGTGCTGGAGCCTCGAGTGGACGTTAGAGGAACTGCAGTTTTGGCACTAGTGCCTTGGCTCAGTTTTGCAACTCTAGGGTTGCCCCTTGGCCGGTGACTGAGAGGTCGAGCAAACTACAGTATAAACCTGCAGATGGCACTTCGCTCTCCCGATAGCTCCAACTTATTTTTGTCCTCGTCAGTGCTTCTGAAAAAGGCTGATATGTTGCTGCTATCTTCTTCTTGTCCTTAGCGAGCGACCAGCGGCGGTGGTCTGCCACGCAACCAGTACGCTGCTGTAGGTGCTGCAGGTTCTCTTGCTTGACCAACGATTATCTTCCACACTTTTCGATCTAAGGCGATGGTTCTTTCCTGCTCGAGGTCAAGTCGAAGGGCCTTCAAATCATCCTGGATTTGTTTCATCCATGTCTTCTTTGGTGCATTTCGATGCACCCTCCAATCGGTGGGGCGGGTCAACCAGAGTAGGCCATGGGGGTAGCGGCTCGGGTCCATTCGACAAATGTGGCCAAACCAACGGAGTCGGCGGCGCTGGATTAGGTCGCCGATCATCGGTTGGCTGGTGAGGATGGTGTCATTCGATGGCGGTAGCTGCTATCAGCCTGCTGTGATCTGTTTATCAAGAGAAGATCTTTAATATCTGCTTGTGAATACAAAGATGTGCCTGTGGATGGGATTTAAATTAGCAAAGGAGCAGCAGGTTCATTCAAAGCAGCAATTATTAGTGAGGAGGGTTAAAGATGAGATGTTTCTGCACCTGGATAATAGTCTGTGATGAGGGCCGGCGTTATTAAAGAAATAACAGTATTTTTATCCATGCCTCATTACCTAACAGGAGGCTTTTGATTTCTCCTGAGGAATCCACACAGTCGTGTTCGGTCACACTGGCCTCTCTGTTCAGCTCGAGAGAGAAAAACAGGAGCGTGAGGTCATTTCTTTCCCGGAAACTCTCCATCTCCAAGACAAGATAATCAACACCTCCGCAGGTGCCGTCACCTTCCAGGTTTAAATGAAGTCGCAGCTTCGAGGCCTCTCAGAGCCTCCATTCATGCCTTTGTGTGCCGTTAGCGTGGACAGACTCGTGCAGCCCCGCTCGTGTGCGCTGACGACTGGCCGGAGAGAATAAGACGCACAAAAGCACACAGCAGAGAGGAGCTTAAGACCCGGCGCATGCAAGTGTGTGATATGTTTGTGAGTCACTGAGCAGGGCCAAGCAGAGCAGCTTAATGACATCCTATAGCTCACAGTTAGCGATTTAACAACAGCAGTCTCCCCCCTCTCTCCTCCAGTAAACCTCTCCAAATTACAGGGGCAGCAGGGAATCGCCCAAAAATAGCCCTCGCCCTGTCCTCGTCCTCCCCTGCGCTTCGGCTTCAAGCTGATTTTACCCACCAGCTCTTACATAAAGCTGCTCGCTGGGGAACACGGCATCCTGTGAAAACCACACTTTTCCAGAGCAACCGACCTTGGAGACGGAGCAAAAAACAAACCTCGTCTCCCCAGTCGCCCCGCGCTCATCCTTCCCGTCACGTCGTTTTTATTTACATTGAAGATCAAATATGAGCAATATTTTAAGTACTTAGTTTGTGAGTTAGGTGTTATCAGAGGCTTTCCACTTCCCAATCGTTCGACGTCTACATTTAGTCCAGAGTTTTGGCATGAAAGAAGGAATTCCCAGGATCTTCTTTAGCCACCAGTATACTCACCGTGCTGGTCACCTCATCACTGCCACATTCATTAAGGTTCGGCGTTATGGTGCAGGTCGTATTCGCCTGAACGACAGGTGTCGTCAACACTTTCACATCAGTGCAGATATAAGGAGGAGACGTCAAAGCCACATGCAAAGAAATTGCTTTGTTTCAAGTTGAGGCGTGCGTGACCGCCAGAACCACGGCTTTTACCAGGAGCTGCATGAGCTGCATGGCGGGTAAAATGGGAGACTCGAGGTGTTCAGTCCTTGGTGCGATTGGCTCGTGCAGAAGTAATCACACTCAGCCCAAAACACCCTGACTGACTCTATTGGAGCAGGTGGTGACGAACTCCTGAGGGGTTCATTCATGGCGTGAACGTGATCCGACCCAACTACCAGGTGTGTGCTGTTGCCAGGAGCCAGTACAGGCTGTCGGCGAGCTGAAGCATTCATGTAAATTCTCCATGTTATCCAGCCGTCTCCGAATCTGACGAGGAGGTTTATGCATTAGACATGGGCGTCTCCGCCACCTTCAGACGAGCAGATGGTCTCGAGTTTCTGGTGTGAAGAGCGAGACTTTAATCTAGACGAAGCTAAGCAGCTGGTTTTTAGGTGCAAGTCTACAAGTGCTGAAAGCTACAAAGAACAAAATGCAGTGATTTGCTAAGTGAGTCATCACATCACTGAAGGCTGTCACAGTGTAGAAGTGTGAGCCTGGCTCCACTCGAGGTTGTTAAAAGGGGGTTTTTCCTTCCAACTGTCGCCAAGTGCTTGTTCATAACCGTAGTCTGATGGTTGGGTTTTCTCTGCATTGTTGTCTTTACCTCACAGTGTAAAGCACCATGGGCCAACTATTGTTGTGATTTGGTGCCATACAGAGATGGGCAGTAACGCGTTACTTGTAAGCCAGACAGTGTTTCAGGTAACGAGTAAAGTAAGGGATTACTATTGCAAAAACGGTAATTAGATTACCGTTACTTTCCCGTAGGAACGCTGCGTTACTGTGTTACTAAAACCGTGATTTTTTTGCGAGAATGTCTCATGACAGTGACGTAAGCGAGTGCGACGTTCGTGACAACAGCTGTGTGCAGATCAACAATGGATCATATATCGAGTGCAGAGAGAGTATGAGCGTGCAGCGTTTAAAGCGTGGAAGTACTGACCTTACTTTGAGTTTGATTCCATAAAAAGTGACAAAAACATTAGTGTCCGTTGTGCGTGGGAAGAAAACTTCTTTTTACAGCGAAAAACCCCTAAACTTCCAAACAAGCACCGAGTAGCTACGACGTAATGGGAAACACAGAGAAACTCGCGGATTCTTCCACTGACCGCTGCACACCTGCACCAGGGTAACCCTCCGCCTACCCCACTCCTGCTTTACAGGTGAAAATAGAGCAACAGGACCGCTAGTCTTTGACTTTATTTATTTTCTGCTGTGTTTTACTTGCATCTATTTGAAAGACTGAGTGTAAACACACAAAATATTTTATTTTATGTGCTGGAATGTGCAGAAAATAGGTTTAAATGTTAAACTAATTTCTTCCAGTCAGAGAATGTTGCAGATAATTAAATGTTTGCTTGATGCATAAAGTTAAAAGATTAAAACTAATAAAACAAGTTTTAAAAAGAGACTTTTCCATTTGATTACATTTTGTATGATGATTATGCAGAAAAAGTAGAATTGGGCTGAAAGATCTATCACTTTATCACCTATTCAGGTTGTAAATCGTGTTTTTAAAAAGTAACTAAGTAATTAATTACTTTTGAAAATAAGTAATCAGTAAAGTAACGGGATTACTTCTTTGGGGAAGTAATCAGTAATTAGTTAAAAACTGAATTTAAGCTAAACTCAAGGGAAGCTGATAGCAACTCTCAGGTTAGCCAACAAAAAAAAAAAGTGCTACAGTCTAACCAATAAGAAACTAAGAAGAAGTTTTTCAAAATAAAAGTGAATATCTTCTGCGTGTCTTCATGCTGACTGATGACTCCTGATGTACGAATATTTAACCAGTATTCAGTGAGTCTGTGCACAGGTAGTCACGCACCTGTATGACTTTAAACTGTGTTAATACTTGTTCAGCAACCAGAGATGGAGACATTTAAAGGTTAGTGTGTGTGTCTTTGTTTCCTGGATATCTGCCAGTCTGCTGCTTGTGACTCACAGGAGGACGGTAATTATTCAATGAGCACGTTTGTGAGGTCAAACAGCGGCTAAGAGGGATCTCACGCAAATGGCTGTAACCTGGTTGTCATTGGCCAGCACTTTGTCTGTCAGTGTCTCTAATGCGCGCACACAGACACACACTTAAATTATCGAAGACCTTTCTGAGAACAGCTCTCTACAGTGCAGATCTACTCACTCTTTCGTGCACAGAGGAACAGAAAGAGGCCGTTACAGGGAGGCAATAAAGCAACGAATGAGATGAAGGCAAAAAGTGACTAAAGGGAAGCTCGGGGTCGTTAGTGGATTAAAGTGAGAAGCCGAGAGGAGCGATGAGTCATGCTTTAAAAAGACGAGGATGGTGGGGGCTCAGCAGAGAGAGGGGCTTCTGTCCACGTCAAACAGAGGGCTGCTTTAATGCGAGGCATCAAAGGAGATGCTCCTGTTCATCAGTGCTTCAAGTAATAACCCAAACTAATCTGTAATATATGAGCAAACAATTCACTGCAGATGATAAAGTTAATCAATTATACTTCTGCTGTGATCAATTTCAGGCCAATCAGCTGTGCCAAGGGTTAATTGGTTCATTCTTTACCAGCTTCCACAGTGGGCATCACATTGGTGTTGTGTTTTTAATTGGATGACACCAACACCCTGCACGCTGACATTAGTCTTCATTATCTCCTTTGCATAACTTTCATATCCTCCAAATACGCCTGACCTCGTCTGCTCCTCGTTTTTAGAGCTGAAAGAGAAAATATCAGCAGAAAGAACAAGTCTTTAAAATGTTTTGTCTAAAAATATTCAGAGCCAGGCTTTGGTTAGATTTTTTTATCTGTTCCTTAAAAGGAAGCAGGTGATCTAGGATTGTCACAGGTCCGGGGAGCTTCTGTTTAATGGCTCAGAGGAACTTTATAGATACTTTACACAAGAGTTGAAGAAAGGAGTGATGGTTAAAATGTGAGTCCTCTTTACTTACTGAGGGTAGCGCTCGTTGGTCATCTGTTCAGAGTAGGGCTGCTCAATTAATCGCATTTTAATCTCGATTACGATCTGGGCTTTCAACGATCATTAAAAATGACCGAGCCGATTATTAGCCCCTCCCTCGTGCTTTACTCTCGCGCTGCTCCGTGTGGCAAATCGAGCGCACCTCTCTGCGTTTTGAACACGTGTCACAACAATTAAGAGCAGCGGTCTTCAACCTTTTATGCGCCACGGACCGGTTTATGCCCGACAATATTTTCACGGACCGGCCTTTAAGGTGTCGCGGATAAATACAACAAAATAAAACTAGTACTGGTACCAAAAAAAGAAGATTTATTCATAACACACGTGAAAAGACCCAGGAAAACCGAGTAAACAATAAAAACAATAACAAAATAATGCTGAAAACTAGGGATGCAATGATACCAATTTTTTCAAACCGATATGATACCGATACTTGGATCTGAGTACTTACCGATACAGAGTACAAAAACCGATACTTCTACCACACACACACACACATACAAATGCAATTAATTGGAAGACAGATTTTATTTTATTCTCTGCCGATAAAAAATAAAATCTTAATAAAAATGACCACAAAAAAATTTCAAGTGAAAAATAAGCACTTCTGTTAAATTATTGCAGAGTGTCCACATTGTAATTTTACAAAATATCACTGAACTATTGGCACTGTCTCGAGCTTTCAGAATAATAAATAAACACTTCTGTTTGGAATAAAATGAATACAAATTAGGTTTGAGAATAAAATAAACGTTTAAATTGTTGCAGAGTGTCCATATTGTAAACAAACAAACAAAATAACGAAAGTATTTGGCATTGACGAACGAACTCCTCATCTGCCTGTGGATCATCAGTCGACCGTGCCATTAAACCAAGGACTGACATCGCACACACTGCTTGTCTTTACCTTTAGAAAGTTTTGGCACCATTATCTCCCTGATGTGTGGGCGGTTGGGAATTTCATATCGCAGCTCGAGTATGCTGAGAAGACGGTGCAATCCTATGTTTTCCACGACCGGCATTGGCTGGTCATCCAGAGCGATAAAATGAGTCAGAGCCTCTGTTATTTTAACTGCCCGTGGATTTTCTCTTGACATTTTTCTTCGCTTTTCCAAAACCTGAGTTAAAGTTGGCTGTTCCACACTGCTGACATTTTGTTTAGCCTAGCTACAGCAGCCTCCAGTTTCTCTTTTTTATCTGGAGCCGCCAGTCTCACTCGTCTAACCCTGTGCCTGTTTGGCGCGGGATGTCCCCCTAGTGGCCAATCTGAAAACTACAACAAAAATGACAAGCCACCCTCTGATTAATGAAATAAGTTAGTATCGGTTAACTTTTACGAGTTAACCGATACCACATTTTACAGTATCGGTCCCGATACCCGATACCAGTATCGGTATCGGTGCATCCCTACTGAAAACCGATAAAAACCTGAAAACCAGACATTTCACACCTGAGCCTCAACTCTCGCGGCCCGGTACCAAACGACTCACGGACCGGTACCGGTCCGAGGCCCGGGGGTTGGGGACCGCTGATTAAGAGGACCCGAGGGAAGCTCGGAAAGCTAAGCAGAAGTTATTTGGAGAGGAGAGTGACTGCTGTTGGTTGAAAAGAGGTAAAAAAACTTGAGTGGTGTGGAAACATTATGGGTTCATGAGTCAGACGTGGATCAAGTAGACACAGTGTGTAAACTTTGCTACAGTGTCGTAGCTGCACCACAGAGCAACACTGCAAAGTTCACTAAACATAGATGTTTACATTTTTCATTTATTTTTTATATTGCAAACATTTGCACTGTTATCAGTATTTGCACACTATTTTAGATTATTTTTAAAGTCATTATTCAACACATTGTTATTGTTAAATAAATATCGTCAAATAATCGAGATCTCAGTGAAAATAATCGTGATTATCATTTTTGCCATAATCGAGCAGCCCTAGCTCAGAGCTGCACTGTTACCGAGCCAGCCGTGTTTCCTCCTCTGGAACAAACTTTTTATAGCTGGAAACGCCCCCGTCTGTTCCAGCCCCGCCCTCTCAGTCCTCGTCTTATAATTAGGATAAACATGTCTTGTAATTACAAAATCTTTCAGTTACCTCCCAACGTTTTTTGCCTCCTTAACTGCAAAACAGATTTCAGAGTTTCATTCCTTATAAATTTAGCTCCAGATGCATAGTTGGCACCGTGCAGACGTGCTGCCACCTGACAAGCCTGCCGTCTTAAAAAAAATAATGAGACACATTTACTGACACGGAGGTGAGCTCAGTAACTACCTGTCTGTGGTTGCTGTGACACCTACTGTGTGACAAACCCCCGCTGAGACCAGGATAGCTCACACCGGGACCCTCGCCCAGCTCGCGGCAGGCAGATGAGTCAGAGTTCACCACCTGGTGCTGTCCCATATTATTAGACAGCAGCAGATAACAAGATGGAAGGACGGAAAATAAAGTGAAGGCAGAGAGCGAAGGCTGGAGGTTCGTGTGGGGAAGTGAGAAGGTCTAAGAGTTTTTTAACCTGTCACACCAGACGTAGAGGCAGACTGAGGGTCTGACAGCAAGTCCTCAGACCTCAAACTGGTCAGTAAGCTGAGCTTCCAGTTCACATGCTGTAAAAACCTCTAATCCTCTCCGTGTCTCCCTCCTCACAGCTGATTGGCTCAATCATCGGCCGCCAGGGCACCAAGATAAACGAGATCCGGCAGGTATCGGGGGCTCAGATCAAGATCGGCAGTCAGATCGACAGCACCAGCGACCGCCACGTCACCATCAGCGGCACGCCGATCGCCATCAACCTGGCTCAGTATTTAATCACTTCATGGTAAGCATCCGGAGGAAGAGGCGGGTACGAGAAGCAACGAGGCTGTAGACAAACGCCTCACATTAGACGGCTCCTTCTCCCCCAAATCAGCACTTTGATTCGCTGCTTTATTAACAGCAACTGTAGGTACAAGAGTCGGGCTGTTGTCGACAGAGAGAGGTGTGTCCTTATATACCTTCATTTTTGGTGGGTAAATGGCAAAAGGCGAGCAGCAGTCGAGCAAATGTAAATGAGTTTGATCCTCTCGCCAGTTAGAGCAGCGTCGCGGTGTTCTCTCCTCCTCGGCCGTGCATGCACCGTCAGGTACGTCTGCAGGATGCATGACAATTACTGCCTGATAAAAAAGAAATCGAGCTCTATATCGAACGCAGCGGACACGTCGGTCTCGCCTTCTCCTCGCCATTTAATCAGAAATATAAGCGACATGTGGTACGCGCCGCCAGCTCGCTTTAATACAAGTAACCACCAGCATGAATATGCAAATTGGTCATTGGACTCTGGATGAAATTGATATTTGACTTACCACTCAGCCTGCCGCCGACAGCGAGGAGAATAGGCAAGTGACACACACATAAATACTGACAGCTCACACACACACACACACACACACACACACTCTCACACACACACACACACACACACACACACTCTCACACACACACTCACACACACACACACACACACTCTCACACACACACACACACACACACACACTCTCACACACACTCACACACACACACACACACACACACACACACACACACACACACACACACACACACACACACACGGGGCAGCCTCGGTCAGTCTGAAATGTCAGGTCAGAGAAGGTGAGAGCAGTCGCTGGAGAATCCCCGACAAATTTGCTCTTTTCTATTATTTCTTTAATCGGTTACACACGGACACGGCGATCTGCCTGAGCTCATCCAATCTCCGTCCTCCCTCGGCGGGTCGCTCGCAGGTTGACGGGAAAAAGATGGAAGTCAGACTCTGGCTTCTCTGTGGAGCTTTTCTTCCAACACAACCCGCACCATCATAAGCCGTCGTCTCCCGCCTGAGCAGCTCCTGCGCTTCTTTTTTGGAGTTGTTTTCTTCAAATATTCACAAACGCAGAGATACAAACTTTGATGGTTACATAATATCTTTATGAGCAGTAAAACCTTGGCAGGAGGGAGAACAAAATATTTCATATCCTCCAAGGTTCCTTAGATATGAAATGGATTCTTTAAAAAAACCAAAGTGGTTAAACTGACAGATGTTGTGGAACGTCCCATAAACTAAAAGACAGTTCACATGAACTCACGTATAGTCAGAAAGTCTGTGATGAATGGATTCATGTGTGTTTATAACCAGGGCTGCACATAAGTGATCCGCAGGTGCGCATTTGCTGTCAAAATAAAAGACGCGCACCAGATAAGAAGTTGCAACGCGTGTTTGCATACATAAGATTTTCAGGAGGAGGACAGACATTTGTTTAGAACTCTTAAAGATGTCGAAGAAGCTCCTTTAAGCAATTACTTTGGTGTTCCTCCACCTCCAAGAAATGTCAGAAGGAGTCCGAACCGCATAAGAAGCGCGTGTTCTTGGATAAGTGGTTGCAGAAGGTGAGCTGGCTTCAAACAAATAATGAACGCACAGAGATGTGGTGCAGAATGTGCCGTGAAAATCCCACTCTAGCGGACAAAAACGGTGCATTTTATATAAACATTATTGCAACTTCTTATCTGGTGAGCATCTTTTATTTTGACACCTGCGGACCACTTATGTGCACCCCTGTCTATACAGATAGACTGCATCCCAGAAACATCAGCCAGGGTTTGCTGGAAAATGTCAGACTGTGTGAATCCAACAATATACACATATATATCTATATATACCGTATTTTCCGCACTATAAGGCGCACTTAAAATCCTTTAATTTTCTCAAAAATCGACAGTGTGCCTTATGTATGAATTCTGGTTGTAATTACTGACCTTGAAACCGATTTTATGTGCTACACGCCGCTCAGAAATATGTCAAAACTGTTTTAGTACGACTTTGGTAAGCTACGAAGCCGCACCGCTTGATGGATAGTTGGAGCATTACTCAGTTAAAAACTGTCTAAATTCTTCCATCTTTAATAAAACGATCAGCGTTGCTGCTTTACCAGGTGTAACAATCAAGTTTAACATCCAGGCATCCATGAAATTTATGATGTTTAACGGAGTTAGAAGTTAGCAAGAAGTTAGCTCGCTAGTTAGCTAAACATGATATAGCATGTTCTGACTGAGAGATTTCTGAAGCATTCAAACGTACAGCTCTGCTGTCACTTCCAACATAAATGAAGACAGAAAACTAAACAGCAGTGACATTTGTAGGGTTACTGAAGTTGGGCTAGCTGGTATATAATGATGTGCTACGTGATCGCTAGCGACACAGCTATGTTAGCATACATAAACAGTGAAGCTGGAGGATGAACGCTAACTTTTGATTAAAGTTAACGTGAGGGTTCCTGATGGTTAAACAAATGCAAACGCATGGCAGGATGCTGTAAACGGGCCAAACTTCACAACAACATGGGAACAGAGCAGCTGTGAGAGAATTCAACATTAATGAATCGATGGTACGGAAGTGAAGGAAGCAAGAAGAATGAGCTGAGTAAAGTTTGACTTATCTGACTGTTTTGTTTTGCTTAATGCGCCTTATGGTCCGAAAAATACGGTATATAGATATGTGAGGGTATCAGGTACGATCAGAGCTCTGCAGTAAAAAGGTGTGACAGGGGTGCATCTGTCAAATGATCTACCCTCCCGATTGTTTCACTTAGACAGTAGTGAAGTCACATTGAAACAATGCTTCCTGCACAGCTTGATGTTGAGTCTCTGTAACTGCCTGAGTGTGATCAACTTTAAGCTTTTTATAACGCTGTCAGGTTCTAATCTGGCCCGCCCCATGAGCAACAACCTTTACAGATTGAACTTGTAATTGTACAATATCTGTCGATGTAACCACTTCTGCAGTGAAATGTGTTTAAACATGAATCAGTTTCATATGTGGGCGACGTTAGAGAATATGAAATCACTGCTTTGTTCTGCCTCCTGTGAGGCCTAGCACTACTTTTTAGGTTTCCACTGCATGACTACACTTCAAGGAAATCCAGATACAAGCCTGTGTTTAAATAATAGACACAACAACACACAGAATGGAAAATCCATCCAAGTAAATACAAAGACAGAATGTGTCCGTGAGCACAGACAGATAGCTTACGCCATGAGACCCGGCTGTCTTTTTTGTGGCTGGTCTTGCTGAAGTGAACAAGATGCCAAACACAGTCTGAACTCCTGCAGCTGAATCTGCAGTACAAGAGGAGCTAATGTAATGTAACGGGTGTCTGCCTATTAAAAACAGCTGGAGCGTCCTAAAGCGGCAGAGGAGGCCTCTGCGTGTTAAGCAGCTGGAAGTTGTCTCACATCGAGCAAGAACAGGAAACTACAGCCGCTGCTCTCCTGAGGACGCTCAGCGTTGTTAAACGAGGAAGTGATGATGCAACTCAGAGGCAAACATGTTCCTGTCAAACTTTTCTGAATCGAGTTCAAAATGAGCAGTTCTCGGTTTAACATCGACATGTTGCCTTAACTGTAGTGTTTAAATGGGGGGCATCACCTATTGATGGAGCTGTGCATTGAAGTCTTTCAGAGGAAAAGGTCTCAGTGACCTGGGAGTTTTCCTCCCGGTGACATGAACCACTGCTGACTTTCAAACAGGGAGTGTAACATAAGCCTTCGAAAGCAAACTCCTTCGTTTAATGGTACCAGATTCCACTTCATTACTTCGTTTAGTCGTTTAACTGAAAGCGTCACCCATACCCCTTCAAGAAACTTTAGTGAGCAGACGTTTTGGTGTTCCTGTGCACTCGGGAATGTTTAACAGTACGTTTCTAATGCCGGGAACACTCCAGCTTCATGTTTGACCTGCTGTCTGATAGTTGCATGAACTTAAACACATTTACATTTAATATCCAGTGAAATAATTGTGTTAAAAGCAGAAAAGCTACAGTTTGAATCACATTTAGAGACTCAGCTGTGCAAATACATGCGATAACATTCAAACACAAAGACAGGAACAGTTGCTGTGCAGCGTTGCCCCAAGGCAACTACAAGAAAAACTTGAGTATTCAACATGCGAGGAAATGAAAACCTTTAAAAATACTGACACACACACACACAGACACTTATTTACAGTTCATGTCATTTTAAATAAGACTTTGTAAGCCAGTATATTTTGGAGTGAAAGTCCCGCCTTTGAATGATGCTTGTTAGTGATTCAAACAGCTGATTGGATTATGTTTTCAGCTGGTTGCACTGATTTAGGAAATATGAAGAGGATGCGGGGCTGCGTGCCCGCCCACCTCTCACTGTTTTATGGTGATTGATGCTAAAATGTGCAGAACATTTCTTTTAGTTAGAAAACACGAGGTGAGAAGCTCCCACAGAGATGAGCACAGACCCACACAAAGGATTTCTGTCCTGTTTTTGAAGCAGCGTCCTCTCTGACGGAGCGTCCATGCTAATTTTTCTGATGGTTTTGTTCCCTCCTCCCTAAGCCCCCTCCCAAGCCATCACCCCAACTTATACAGCACACCCCCCATCTGTACAGCGAACTCCCCTACAATAATCTGTTGCAACCTCCAGCCAAACACGCCCGTCTTATGATTTGAGTTTTGTCAGATTTCCGTTGGTTCATTTTTACAGATCCTGTTTGTTTGTTTTTTCTTTTCCGTTTTTACTCTGATTTTTTTTAACATGTCTTTTATTTAACCCTCTAACCCTTCTCCATCCAAAATTCCCTCTCCTTGACCCCCTCCCCTCCTCCACCCTCCTTCCCCCCCTTCCCTCCCCTCCACCTCCCCCTCCAGTTTAGAGACCGCCAAATCCACCGCCCAGTCCTCCTCCATGCCGTCTCCCGTTGATCTGACCATGAGCTTCACCCAGCCCTCCCCCCCTGTCTCCGCCTCGTCCTCCTCCTCCTCCCCCCTGGCAGCGATGGGCGCCGCACTGCCCCACGCTCCAATCCTGGGCGCTCCCTACGCCTTCCCCCTCTCCAGCCTCCTGGGAGTGAAATCCATCCCCTACCTGGCACTCTCCACCCCTCCCGCCTCAGCAGCGGCAGCAGCGGCGGCCGCCGCAGCGGCCATTGGGGCTCCAGTGCTACCAGCCTCAGTGCAGACGGCAGCGGCGACGGCAGCCGTTCCGGTTCAAGCTCACGCGGCAGCGGCCCTGGCGTCCTACACAGCCAAGATCTCGTCCTCAACCAATGGAATGAAGAAGCCGGAGAGGCAGAAGTTTGCGCCGTACTAAACAAAGAGGTAGCTCCTGGCCGGGTTTAGACGTTAAGGGCCGTTTTTGGTTTTTCTTTTAGCACATTACTCATTGACTTGTTTGCCTCTCCACCTCTTCCTCTTCTTCCTCTTCTTTTTTTTCTGACTGCCTAAAAGAATCAAAGTGGGATCGTTGGAACATGAATGATGTTGAATCATCCATGGAAGGTGTGCACGGCAGCAAACAAGCTTTTCTCTTTGGCCGCGGGGTTAGTGACGTCAAAAGTTTAAAGCTTGCAGTTCAGCTAACCGTGACTCTGCGCTGTGGTCATAACCAAACCCTAAACCAGGGGCACAGCAGGTTCGTGTCTTGGACAAGTTTTTGTTCCATCACGTCTTCACATTGCGAGCAGTTGAAAGTGTTTAGTCGGTGCCGGGTCTTTTATTTTGGACTTAGCTCTTTACCGGCTGTCCTGTGTGCGACTTCCTGCCCTCCTCATATGCTTTCTGCAGCTTGATGTGGCTTCTGTCAAGAAATAAAAAGACCTGGTGCTATTCTGAGTGATGTGGAGCAGAGACCTGCTTCTCGGACACTTGTGAAACACTCCACGGTGGATTTACTGGGATTGCAATCATTGTCCTGAGTGACCGCAAGTAGCTCTGGTTGCTACCCTGGTATTGGAACATTGTGCAACCGGGTTGGGTGTATTACCAGGATAAACCGATTTGACAAAGTCTTGGAAATCAAGGGGAAAAATAACAATTTTAACACAGGTTTCCTCAAACAGTGTTTCTGGGTTAAAATCATTCTGCTGTTTGTGTGGATCAGCAGCTATAGACCAAATAAACAGACCAGTGTAAAGTTAGCTACATAACTAAAAACCACGACTGAGGGTCTTATTTACCGTCATGAAAGGATTGGGAGGACGACGGTCTCTCAGCAGATTTCACCCAGTTTCCCCAAAGCACTGACGACTTGTCAGACAGCATGTTTGTGCAATTAGACCAAAACCCACTGCCAAACATGATGTATGTGTAAGTTTGCAACCAGTGTCATGCTATCACGGTGACAATGCACCAACAAGATCACTTTTACAAATATAACTGAGCACTATTGCAAAGGCTAACTCAACTACAGCTCGAGCTAATAGGAAAAATCCCAAAACAGAGCTGCACGCTCTCTGTAAATTCAAAAGTTTCTTATTGAATCATAAACGCCGAATAATTAACTCAGAACCTGCTGAGCAACTCTGACAGACTGCAGCGGCTCCAGTCACGACTTTCAGAAATCAAATGAAGGAGGATTTCTGATTTTCATGCAGATATCCGTCTCAACTCCACAGAGTAGGAAATAAATTAAAGAAAAAAAATACAGGATAACAAATAACACTCTTCACCTTGCTTCTTTAACCTTTTTATATACTCATATATCCAACAGCTCTTTCTTTCTTTGAGTAGCACTTTTAAAAACAAAGTTTCAGAACCTTTGAACACCTCAAAGCGAGGCATGTAGGACCAGAATGAAAAACACCAAAAGCAAAATAGGACAATCCTGTACAGCAGCTCTCTAAGGCTGATGGCTCACCACGTACAAACGACTCAGGGTCAATGGCTCCTCAATACTTCACCTGTCACTCAAACACAGACACAGCTGGAAAAAGTTCAGGAAAATAATTTTGCTACACAGTCAGACAAACCTATGGATGCTTTAATGTCTCTGTCCCAGCCCGGATCCCGGACAAGCCCCCAAACGTTAGTTTTCCCAGTGGATGGAGGAGAGTTGTTATTTTAATAGAAAACCAAGCAAAGATGAGAGAACAGTGCAAACTTTAAATTCATCCACTGATTGTTTGTGGGCACCACTGCAGAAGCAGAACTTTTACTTCAGATACTTTGGATGTGATAATACTTGTGTAATTTTACTTTACATGGATTTTGAAAGCGAGACTCTTACTTACTCGTCGTCATTCCACATCCGACCACATAAAAACAGCTTTAAGGATGTTCCAGTCTGCTCCTTGATGTGGAAGTGTTCTTCTTGTTGTTAAATAATTTGAGACATTAACAGAAATTCATCTATTTGTCTGATTTTTAAAATTAAAAGTCAGGATCAGCAGGTCTGAGTCATCATTTTCCAACAATCCCACTTCTAAAAGTCCACCCCGACTTTATTTTTCCTCGTGTCTTTTTGCAGCTCGGCCCTTTTCCGAGTTCAGAGGGTTGGTGGGTGTTTGCAGCCGCTGATATTTAAGGTCATTTGGGCCACAAAGCCTGTAAAAGCCATAGAGACTATTCTGCTTTCCCCTCCTAGTCTGTGTCCTGCTCTTTTTGTCCCCTGCTCTTCGTCCTATTGTATACTTGCATATTTATTAACTATTGTGGAATATTCCCTCAGAGTTTATAATCACTGGTCACTAACACTGAGCTGAAAACTCTGCTTTTGTATACGATGATGTCGACTTGTAAATGACTATTTTGCGTTTGCTTCCTGTCTGGTTTTTCCTTCAGTATTTGTTGTGTAGTTTTTTTAAAGACATGCAACAGATTTAAAAAGGTTCTTTTTTTGGTTTTTGCATATGTTCTCTTCCAAAATGTGTTGTTTAAATTATTTTTTAACTTATTGAGAGGAGTATTACAGTTTTAGATGAGTTCATTTCCCAACATGGCTGCAGGTAAAGACTGTAAAACTGTATTTTAGTTTCTGTATGTTCTGTATGTAGAGTGAACAAAACTGATTATTTTCTTTTTGGGGGATAAAAAAAAATCACTGTACCATTATTGCTAATAACCAGGTGTTTTGTTAGAAGAGTAGTGTTTTCACTTGTGAGCTCCAACTGGCCATTTTATGTCTCTCTCTCTCACACACACACACACTTTCTAACTGGGATATCTGTTTATAAATGTCTGCCCTGCTTCTCAACTTTCAGCATCCACAGAACTAGAATAAAAGAACTGTTTTTTTAAAATGGGAAATCTTTGAACGTGTACAGTGAGGAGCTTTGGAAAAGCCAGTTTCTGATAGCCAGACGTTTGAAGTCATTACTGGGTGAGTACCACAGGTCGATAACCCTGGTAGCTCTAAGCAGATATATCGGGGACACGCTTTGGCCAAAATCCAGCTCGGCACCAGGAGTCGATCCATCCGTCAGAAAGTACCGAGTCAACATTTTGTCACATGCAGTTGAGTTTTAAGTGGACCTGTTGTGCACTTTTGCTCATCTCCTGTTCCTGTGGTGGATGCTCATATAAAACATGACCAGAGTCTCTAATGATGAGCTCCGTGTGAGTACAAGTGTATCTAATCCCTGTGGGCCAAAAGCTCAGGCTCAGAGTGCTCTGAACACTCTTGGCTCTCTGTGATGTCATTTAGAGGTGATGTCCCTAATGTAGTCATTTCACAGTAACTGTCTGTGAGCCAATTAGAAGAAAGATGGCTTGAAGGTAGACAACAGAGCAGCGTTTTTATTCTTGGACTCTGACAGACTAGCTTTGCATGATTCAAAGTTCAAAATAATCCTGGTTTACTTCATACTTGGTGCATCACCCAGGGCTGGACTGGGACAAAAAGTTATAGGAAAAGCCATAAAGCCTTTGAATGATCTTCAACAATCTTTGGTTGTAAGATTCAGATAATTATTTGTTAAAAGTGAGACATTTTAAATGAGAATAAGAAAGAAAAGTATTTCTTTGTGCCCCCCTCTCCCTGTTAATGCTCTACCTGCCCCCCTGGCAACACTTTGCCCTGCACAGTTACCAGCTGTCAGCTACTTAGAAAAGGATCCTGGTGTTATTTGTCTCTCAGAAACAGTTCATAACTTCAACTCATCCATGTCACCTAAAAGGTAAACCTGTTTCTCCATCACCTGTTCAGCTCTGATGATTCAGTAAGGACATCTCCTGGTTTCATCTTCATGTTTCCCTCTCACCACATATCCAAACCGACATCATGACCAGCAGCTTTACAGCTGTGGCTCCAGCAAACATCAGCTGATACTAGAAATTAATATTAAATAAATTCTAACAACAGCTGATCAAGCTTAAACGTGCTGCTGTTGTTTAGCGCGACATCCGCTGGTTTCCTCTTTCTGGCGCAAAGTGGGCGATAAACAAACAAGAGAGACGATCAGCTGATCATTGATCAGTTTCATGATTGAAGTAGCAACAGGAGAGAGAGAGAGAGAGAGAATGAGAGAAGAAGAGGCAGCTGCAGCATAAAGACAGAATAAATCCATTGTTGTGTCTTTTTCCATTCTAGCTGAAGTCCAGGACAAACTGTGTCCCTTTTCACCTCAATACGAAACGCGTAATATTTTCTCTAAATACGGGACGATTTCATTTTTTACGGGACGGTTGGCAACTATTTTATTCATAAGGTTAGTTAGAGAACTTTACTATCAGTAACATCATAGCACCCACCCAGCTGTAGAAACGCCGTCATGCTAGCTAGCACGCAGTACGAGTTATTGTAACTGACTGTAAAAAGTCAGCACAACAACAATAAACTCCACCTAAACTTGGTTTATATCTGACCCAGATAGACTGCAGGTCATAACTTATTACCTGAAGTTCACCTGACACTTGGACCACCTGGGGTCTCTCCTCCTCCTGCCTCCCCTTCCCTCATCCACCTGCTGGCCTCTGTGGCAGCTCCGCCATAGCCACCACCAAACAACTGAGTTATTTTTACACATCGACCAGCATCTGGCCAATCCACCACCTCTCATTGTTTATACTGTTACAAAAAAAGAAAAATACTCATCGGCCCATAAAAACGAAAAATCACCATCAGGCATACCGGGCAAATGGCCAGTCCAGCTATGGCATCACCTCATCAACTGTCTGTGTTAGCTCCTCTCCCATTGGTTGCCCCTCTGAAACAGAATGTGTGAACAGATCATGTAAGGACACACCCCTGTATGACATCACAGGCAGGGCTCACAGAGATTACTGTCCATACACCGACCTCATGATCGTGTTTGAATGAACGCCCGCCTCTGGAACAGATTCCTTCATGTATTACTGTGTTACCTCTGAGAACAGCTTCCTGTTGTAACCAAAACACCATCAGAGCCGAGTCAGAGTAAAGATGCTACGCTGGCTGTGAGGTGCTCTACAACGAGCAGGCGTGTTATAGACAAACTTGTGATTAAAGCAGAAGTCAGTCATTAGTTTTACTCTGATGATCAACTACAAAGTCTGCAGACGCGTTTCCAGGAAGTAATCAGTACCGATGAGTGTAAGGTCATCCATCCACAAACATTTAGCTGATCAGAGGCTGTTTGTCAGAGATGGACGTAGCCACCTAAAGCATGAAGCTGAACGTTTTCACCAAGTCGTTGTTTTGAAACCGGATAGTTTAACATCGTCTGGACACCAGTTTACAAAATGAACATCATGTGTTAAATCCCATTTCAGATTAATGTTCAGGCCATCGAGTCGTTGGGGAAGTCACGACAGTATGAGAGCAGTCGCCCCCTGCTGGACATTATACGGTGCAGGTTTACGGTGCATCTTTTATGCTAGTCTGTGGCAGCGGCTGACGAGATCTGTTAGAAATGTGTGAGTGTGCTTTTTGTAGTTCTGTAGCGGAGCTTGTGCAATTTTTAAAAAGTTTATTTGATTTTAATTTATTTTGTTCAGATTAAACTGACGCCCAGAGTGTCAGAGACTAATGCTGCATGTTTGACTGGCCTCACTAACACGCACACAAACATGTAAATACACACAAATATGACCAAGAAATTAGCGTAACACACACACAGGCCTCGGTCTTTGCACTGGCAGTGTGAACTCAAAGCAATACTAAACAGAGCCGTACGAGTAGCTACACATTGCAGAGCAACAGCAGCGGCTAATCTGGGTGTGTGTACTTTCCAGCTGTAACAAATACATCAACGTTCAACTCGATGGGGTGTCGACGCTTCCCTGTTCCTTCTGTTTGTTTCTAAAAAGACTGATGACGATGATGATGTGGTATATTTAACAAGCTCACTTATTTTTATAAATAATGTTGATGAACTGAACTGTGGACACCCGTCTCCTCACATTCGTCTCGACACAACACTTTTCTTTTTTCTTTAACTTTTGTCGTCCTTGCTTTTCATCGTCCACGTGTCCTTCATCCATTTGCATGAGTCTGACTTGAATTGATGTCTATGCAAACTCATCTCTGTGCGGTTCAGCTCTGAACCCTGCGTGGGCTCACGCGGACGCCGTGCTGGTAACGTGCAGCTGAAGTGAAAGGGCTACAGCGGACTACGGCTCTGACTGGCAACGCACCCGCCCTGAAGAGTAACTGACAGACTCTGGTACTCCGAATGATGTCTGGAGGGGTTCTTTACATTTGGGGCACCAAGTAGAAGTAGACGAGGGAAAAACAGGAAATATTCCTCAGTGCACCGTAAACGAGGCGCAATCAAAAAGTTCTGAGAACATGAAACTCGTGAACCGATTTGAATTTGGCTGATCTTTTCTTTAAGATCATCTTGTCGGGGCTGTGCAGGCAGCTGCAGACCTCAAACTTTAGTTTCACTTTGAAACTGGAGTGAATTTCATGTCGAGGATCATCGCCTAGCTCTGAGCGAGCAGTTTCAGGTGAAACCAGGAGGATGATTTCTCCCTTTAGTTCCCTTCAGAATTCACTCTGAATTAGTTCCCCAGAGTGATCAAAGGAGCTTGCAAAGAAAAGCGTCTGGACTTCTTTAAGTTGCTTGAAGACGTTTCACCTCTCATCCGAGAAGCTTCTTCAGTTCTAAGGTCAAATGGTGGAGAGTCCCGAAACTCTGGCTGATTGGGACCCACACCCAGTTCCACACCTTGGATCAGGCGATTAGAGGATCATCAGGGGGTCCTTTTGTCCCTCTGTGGGGGGAAACTCCCACTAGGTTTATATCTGGGACTCTCCACCATTTGACCTTAGAACTGAAGAAGCTTCTCGGATGAAGGTGAAACGTCTTCAAGCAACTTAAAGAAGTCCAGACGCTTTTCTTTGCAAGCTCCTTTGACTACGATGACCTGGATGACTGAGAACCTTCACAGACATATTTCCCCAGAGTAAGACCGTCCACGCAGGCGTCTGCTGGAGAGAGAACATAAACAGGTGCTCTGCGGCTATTCGGGCGTTCGCTCACCAAATTCGTCTTGTTCCAACACGTGTGAGGAGATCCAGCAGAGACCTGGTGAAAGGCGACAGAGAAGATGAATCGCCCAATCGAAATCATGCAGCACTTTTCATTTTCACGGACCTGTTCTCAGAACTTTCTGATCACCACACTGAAAGTGTAGAGAGTCCCCGTCATAGTTAGCCTGTAATATCTCCTGCATGCTTGTTTACTCCACTGGTTTTGACATTTTTAATAATTTAGGTCAGTCATTTTGGTTCCTTTGAAAAATCCCTTGAAGAATTCACTGATGTGAGCACAGGCAGAGTCCCTGTCTGCTTTAAAGTAAGAATTTTAACCACTTTAATTTAAAAATGCACAAACTTTTATTTATTTATTTTTTATTATATCCTCATATTTCCTCATCAACTAAAAAAAAAAAAAACAGATGGAACCAAAAATGATTCAGTTTGCATGAATATGAATCAGCTTTTGGCCCATAACAAAAATATATATTAAAAAAAGCCTCCAGACATCATTTTAAGACACATTAAAAGAGACTGAGCTGAAGAATAATTTGTGCCAGATTAATTTTTCCTTTAACAAAAAACTCATTTTTGCAGTAATAATTAGAAACAAAATGTTTTGGAAGAACATCAGGAGCTTGAGTGTTGAGTCCTGGGATCTTAAACAAAGATCAGAATCCACAGCAGCTCCTTAAATTAACAAAAAAAGATTTATTTTCAGGAACACCGACGCAGATTTTAGCCGAGCATCCATCCTTTGAGGGAGACTTAATTCCACCTCTGCTCTGAAGTGAACATTAACAACATTCTTTATCAAAACATATTTTTCACTCTTATTAAAATTCAAAGTCTGCAACGTTTTCCGGAGAGAAAAATCACGTCGTCGGGAAACAAAACAGAGTCAAGTTATTGCTCTTCGGGGTGAACGTGTTGGACACTCAGACCGTGGAGGCGGACGTTCCCGCGACGTGCTCCGAGACTTTGTCCAACACGGAGATGAAGCTCGCGTCATAAAAACGCTCTCGTTGGAGGCTGCACGACAAACACACACACGGCGACACCTCGCCCACCCTGAACCCACGGCTGAACGGTTGTGAATATTGTATTGCACTCGAACATGAAAAATCCATTACGACGACATATTCTTCCATCTTTTTGGTTTTCATTTCTTCCTGTAAAGACAGGATGTTTTGCTCTTTGTATATCAGCCTGATGTGTTTGTGACTGTTTTCTTTCCATTCATGCCATGTTCTAATAAATTAAACCCACACTGAAGATGAAACTGTCGACTGCTTTCTGCTTTAAAACCGATGATTCTCTGTGCATGACTTTAGTTTTAGAGCAGACGCGTACACAGTGCATTTATGCACATCTGCAGGTGTGTAATTATCTAAAAAGCAGTCACAGATGAGTGTCAGAGTATAAACTGCACAGTGAGGCTGACCTCTGACTTTCACCTTCAAGGCAACTCCTCGTTCCAGCAAACATCTGATGAAGCTGCATCGAGTCTGAGGAGGGAAAAAAACCTTCACACAAAAACAAACATGAAGACAAAACTTCAGTGAACCTTCAACGTGAAAGACGCCGTCTGCCGACACTGCAGGCTAATGTTGGATGATTGTATGCGATGGGTAAATGGACTCATATGTACACAACATGCCACAGTCACCCAATCACACAAGCACCAAGTTTCTTAGGCTACGTTCACACTGCAGGCGAAAGCGCATCAAATCCGATATTTTCAAATCCGATCTGGGTCACTTTCGTATGTAGTAAGAGTCCAAGTCATTGAACTGCGACCACAGTGAACTCTGTCTGGGAGCACGGTGGACCTGATGCTGAACTTCCACTCCCAGCGTGCCCGTCGTTGTGCCACGCCGCACCATCACTTTGATGAGTGAATGGAAAGCAGCTGTGCAGCCTCCCTCAAACGAGTGGTTTCAAAATGCAAATGGGGCGTTTAATGGGCAAGAAGCACACAAAAGAAAACACAAATGAGGAGAGAAAGGACAGCGAGGAAGCTTTCATAACACACGCACGACGCACACACGTGACGTTTTTACTTCCAAATAAGTTGTTGCCGTTTCCTGTGGCTGCTAACCGTGAAGAACCACAACCTGCAGTTCTTCTAACATCCACAGGAAGGAGTCTGTCACCACCTGTCATGTTAAACTTTACAGCAAACAAACCACTTTACAGCCTGCTGTAAAACACAAATGTTTTAATTTAACTCAGTTCTTCTAAATCTGGTCACGTCTGCCTCTGAAAAACAAACATGGCGAAAGTGTAAATGCTACAATTCAGACTTCAGACAGCAAAGCGGTGCGTGACTGTTCCCACCTGTTACACTTCAATTCGTTTAAGCAATCCTGCAAACTCATTTTGAGACTGTTTATCACATTCAGCCCAAAGTTGCTGCACACCTGCAAGCTGCTTTGCAACCCAGCTCCTCACTGTCACATTCGTCGTCAGCTGCTGTGCCCTGTGAGGCCGTCCGGCTGCTGCTGCTGCCCTCCAGAGTCAAACCAACAAATATTAATGTTCTGAACAGGAGTCTTTACTGAAATGAACATTAAACCTCAGCACTGCGCCTATACACGATCTAGAGTCACATTAATTTGCATCTTTATACACACGCGCGCGCGCGCACACAGCTGGCTGTGAGTCAACACTCCATAAACACTGAGAGCTGCCTGCCTGAGATGAAAGTGGGTCTCAGAATAAGAGCTTAGAGCTGACACACACACACACTCACACACACACACACACTCACACACACACAAACACACACACTCTTCTCTCTCTCTCACCAACCAAACAGATAAGGACGAGCGAGTCGCGACAGTAATTACACAGAGATCAGTGCTCGCCGGTGTTTTAAACAACAATTAAAGCAGCCTGTTCACACGAGGACCCTTAACTGACACAAAGCACCTCGACCGCTGGAGATAATTATACAGATGTCACGTCTGCGTCACAGCAGCAGCAGCGGGGGAGGGACAACGATGGGCTCGAGGGGAAATCAGCTGCTAGGCTTTAATTTTCTTTGAGTATTTATAATTTTACAGATGTGTTCTTTACTTCTCCTGCACACAGCTGATGTACCTGCATCCACCACACCCTGATACAGATAACGGCCCTGGTACTCGTACGACACTTTTCTACTCTGAGCTCTCAATATCATCTGATTTTTTAACAATTAGTTTCAGTATACGTGTGTCTTTTTATCTCTTAAGTGCTTATAAGTTAATTAACAGAGAAGCTGATTGTACCTCGTTTCTAACCATCTGATTTTTTTCCACCAGCTGCTGGAAGTTCTGAACGCTTTACTGCAGTTAACCAGCAAAAAAATCTTATTTATAGAAAAAATAATCCATCAGATTTAATCTGATTCCTCGGGCTGCGACGGGGAGACTGCAGCGCCATCGGGACGGTTTTGTGATTTTTGCTGGAAGAATGTGAATGTAGGAAATTAATTTTAATGATTGTTGGGAGAGAGACGAGACACGAGCCCCAACATTTCATGCATTCCTGAACTTTCTGGAAATCTGGAGGAGACCCACCTGTGTCCTCAAAGCTCAGAACTGAGGAAGCCAAACAAAACGCTGTGTAAGAGCTGGACAGTTAACGTTAAAGAACCAGTGCATGCAAACTGCTTATTAAGTCTGACATCACCATCCATTTGATCCAGATTCAGTGTGGCCGCTCTCACAGTTTGTACAATAAATTTTAACTTCCAGGCGTTCATGAAAAAGAGGATTTACAAGGTTTCGCATTAGCTAGCTGGTTTCCATCTAAAGATGACAGACTCTGCTCTGACTGAACTACGAAGCAAAAGCTTCACGTTTACACTGAAATACCAAAGAATGGTCGTCCCTGCCTTAAACACCACCTGAATCATAACTGATGGGTTTATGTAGGGGAGACCGGGGATAGTTGTAACGTGGGTCAGTTGTAACACTTCCAATTTCTCCAATCAGGGCTAAGTTTCAAATGATGTGACTCATCCTGTGCATGCCCAATTCAGTTCTGCTATCACGTGAAAAATCAGCACATTTTGTCAAACACAGACAATTTAACACGAAAAAAAGTAATTTGTATGCCAAAAAGTAAGTTTTTCTACTTTATTTCCATTTCTAATAGCATTATCTGCTTTGCAGTTAAACTCATCAAACTTAAATTATGTTACTTGTATGTCTATGGGGATATATTCTGTGTAGGTCTTTAGTGCTAATGTTTTAGCCGTTGGCTGTAATGTTAGCTAGTTCATGGCTATAGGAGTCTGGGTCAGTTGTAACAATAATGCAGATGTTACAACTTACCACACTATTACTTTAACTTATATTAAACAAGTTGGGGCAACGACATCAGCAGAGAGAGGTTCACTGGTCGCTTTTGTATATGCAGTTAATGCCATTGGCAACACAATTCCTCCACTGTTTGTGTTCCCACACATACATGATGCAGACCACTGTGTCAGAGATGGACCAGTAGGAAGTACTGGTAGTGGAAATAAATCAGGATGGGTGTGAGGAACAGATTTCCTCATCTTTCTGAAGCACTTTGCAAACCACACCAAGGTAAGCCGTGATAAAAAGTAATGGAATTGCAATGCTGGTGAACAACTACATTTTTTCAGCTTCATTGTTATGTTCAAAATTGGTGCAATAGTTGTAGGTTATAATGCCCACTGAGCCAATGAGGCCAAACTCAAGGAAGACCAACCAAAATGAATGAAATATTCAGTTGCAGAAAATTCCATAATTTGTCTTTTTTGGGGGGTTGGCATATGTTCAAAAGCTAGATTTCTGCATTCTGTCACACACACACACACACACACACACACACACACACACACACACACACACACACACACACACACACACACACACACACACACACACGGCTCTAAGTGCATTCATGTGTTGAATAAACAAAGATTACATGTTAATGTTTTGTTAGTACCCTTATTTCATTGTGTTACATTTCACCCCAGGATATGTTACAACTAACCCAGACAGAATTGTAACATTTCACTCTTTGTGTTTGAGACCATACCATGCAATGGGTAATTGTGCTGCAGAGAAAATAGCTGCAATATTTGATAGCAGAGACATGTAAATACTTTGCATTACATTTTGAATCCACTACCTTAAAAGAGCTCCAATTTACAGACAGAAATGTCAAAAATGTTACAACTATCCCCGGTCTCCCCTACTGGACAGAAATTCTGCTCTTCCTCACTTCCTGTCTCTCAGCTCTGGCTCCAATCATGGATGCTCATATGAAACATGATTAAAGTCTCACATAATGAGGTTGACGTGCGTGTAATCCCCGAGAGAGGAAAACATAAAACATCTGCTCTAAACGCTATTTTTGGATCGTATGATGTCATAGAGAGAATCGCAGACGCGCATCAAGGGGAGGGGCAGCCAAAGATGACTTGACACACCAAGACCCCGTGTGAGGATTATTCTGAACTGTGAATCATGCAAAGCTACTCTAGGAGAGCCTGAGAATAAAAAGCACGTCCAATCATCTGTTCGTATCACAACTGACAGCCTCGACTTAAACACAAACAGAGCTGTTAAACAGCCACACAGAAAATTACTGCCAGCGACATTTATAAGTCAATATGGATCAATAAGGAGAGACCGAGCACTGCTGTCGGTTTCAAAGCAACGGCGAGGAAGAAAAATGTGGCCAATTAACACGCAGCAACATGGTACCCTGTCCACAGGCTGCAAAATAAGAAAGTGCTTATCTGGAGCTCTGCACAGAAGATACAGGACACGGTGACACACTCTATCTGAGCAGGGCTTGGCTTGACTGGGGGTGCTTTGTTCATGCATACGGCCGTTCTGCCTGTAAAAGCAATCCAATCAGCACACACACAGAGTCAGATGCTCCAAAGGTCTGACTCTGCAATCACCTTATCCATCAAAAATGACAGGAGGAGGTGGAAGGGAGATATGAGGGGAGGATATGATATATAGGGTTAGTAATAAAAGTGGGGAGGGAAGGGTGGGAATGCTGGTGTGGGTGAGGGCAGCCACGACCTCCTGCTGATTTCCCTCACACGGATGCTGCACTGGAAAAAATGTTGCCGCTCTGGAGGCAGACGCAGCGGCTGCTCATATACAGCACGCCCAGCAGGGGAGATTACTCCTGTGTGTGACATTTGCTTTGATATACAGAAAGTTATAAAGAAGAGGATGAACACATACAGGAAGGAAAGAGACGGACAAACACAAACTCTTATAGATATCACGTGAAATCCAGGAGCATCAGTCACTGCTAAAGGGCGCAGAAAGAAGCTGAACAAGGAGAAAAAGTCGGTGAACACAGAGGAGAAATAAAAACTGCTTTTAAGTTGCTGGCTTCACTGCTTTGACTGAAGTCCTGCTGCTCACATACAAGGTCTTAAATAATCAGGCCCCATCTTATCTTAATGACCTTGTAGTACCATATCACCCTATTAGAGCACTTCGCTCTCGCTCTGCAGGCCTACTTGTTGTTCCTAGAGTATTTAAAAGTAGAATGGGAGGCAGAGCCTTCAGTTTTCAGGCCCCTCTTCTGTGGAACCAGCTTCCAGTTTGGATTCAGGAGACAGACACTATCTCTACTTTTAAGATTAGGCTTCAAACTTTCCTTTTTGCTAAAGCATATAGTTAGGGCTGGACCAGGTGACCCTGAATCCTCCCTTAGTTATGCTGCAATAGATGTAGGCTGCCGGGGATTCCCATGATGCATTGAGTTTTTCCTTTCCAGTCACCTTTCTCACTCACTATGTGTTAACAGACCTCTCTGTGTTGAATCATATCTGTTATTAACCTCTGTCTCTCTTCCACAGCATGTCTTTATCCTGTCTTCCTTCTCTCACCCCAACCAATCACAGCAGATGGCCCCGCCCCTCCCTGAGCCTGGTTCTGCCGGAGGTTTCTTCCTGTTAAAAGGGAGTTTTTCCTTCCCACTGTCGCCAAAGTGCTGCTCATAGGGGGTCATATGATTGTTGGGTTTTTCTCTGTATCTATTATTGTACGATCGCCTTGAGGCGGCTGCTGTTGTGATTTGGCGCTATATAAATAAACTTGAAGTGAATTGGAGCTCTGAAGGACTCGGCGGTCCAACAATCGTCCACCAAGCAACATCAAGTTAACATTTTTAGCTTTTCTTGACAAAATCAAAGTCTGAACAGAATTAGAATAAAAGCTCTGCATGTTTTTTTCACTTTGTCAGTCTACTGAAACTGTTTTGAGACAAAATAAAAAAGAAAGAAAGAAAGAAAACAGACTATCGTCTCCTGCTTTCAATTTCAATAAGTCATCATCAGAAGGAAGAAAACCAACATTATCTCCATCAGTTCCAACTGTAAGCATCACAGCAGAAGCTCACTGAAGGTGTCATCAGATCACAAAGACACATCCAACCGTGGAGCATGACAGGGACAGATGCTGCAGATGTGCCATTAGTTGGAGAGTAAATGCTAAGAAAAGATTTGCAGGAGGAGCAGAGGAGAGGACTGAGCTGCTGGATTAAGAGACGATGGATGTTTGGCCTATCAAGCCAGCAGTTCCTCCTCTAAGCTGCCATCTGTCAGCACAGAGCCTCAGCTTCAGGCTGGAGGGTATTACTGACCAAAGGATCTGACCTCAAACACTTTCCCAACCAAATAAATGACCCAAAAAAGCTCCACGCTTTGCAATTAGATCTCAAATCCACATTAAAACACACTTCAGCCTTCAGAGGAAGAGGTCTGTTCACCTCGATGGAGGATCCACCGACCCACAGCGGTGCATGATCGCACCAACAGCCACCGTATCCTGAAGCCTGACAGCTGAGCAGGTAAAACGCAGAAAAGTGAGGCACCTGGAGCACTTCCACCAAAGCAGCATCAGGATCAGCTCATCTGCAGCATGAAAAACTTACATAAAACAGGAAGTTCGTTACTTACTTATGCATTTGCATCTGCTGCTCCTGTAACCTCCATTTACAGGCAGCCAGTTTAGAAACACCTGAGTCAAGCAACCTCTTGATTTAATCACATCTGCCTGGTTGGCAACAGCGCCCCCCTGTGGTGGGAGGTTTACCAACCAAAGCAGCTGTGAGGCTTTTCTTATTTCTCTCATTTGTGCCTCCTCCTCTCCTCCTGCCTGTGCTCAGGAGGACAGATATGACCAGGCTGTGGGAAACGTGACTGTTCCCGGTATTCCCCATCTCGATCCCAGAGAAGCTTTTATGTTCCTAATCCTTTGACACTTTCAGAGGCGATGCCTCCACTTAGCGCTCATGTAGTTTCACCTAAATTTAAAAAACCTCTCAGACTCCTCATCCACCTGCTTCACCCAGTTAGAGGAGCCTCCCAGTCTTTACTCTTAAGCTGCACTGATGATGATGATCTTGGCTCCTGTCAGCGTCACATTATCGGACTGTTGGCTGTATTTGTAAGTTTACTGAAACACAGGATCATCTGCTTTCCTTCCACTCAGCTCCGACGCGTCCTGTTAGCACGCTCTGCCCTCGTGTGGCCTGAAAGACTGACAACATGCAGGAAACCCCCAAAACCCATAAGCAGCAGTTGAAGCGACGGAGCTGCAGTTTTACATCAGACAAAATGTGGAACAGATTAAAAATAAATGAAGGCGAATGAACCTCAAACTGTGTAAAAATATAAGAGATGAAAATGAACACAGTGCTAACTTTATTTATCAGGCCCTTTACTAATACCACTGTGAAAAGATTGCACATCGTCGGCCTCGCACCGAGGTAATGACAGTACGGGTGCAATGACTCTTTCAGATCCCGCGAAGGATTCTCGGAGCTCTAATGTGCAGCGGGAAATTGTATTCATGGGGGAAAATGGTCTGGAAAAGCTCAAACGTTTATTACGTCTCGTATAACGACTCGTAATGGATGGCAGCGCGGGTCTGCAAGCCTGTGAGCCTCACTGTGTTTTCCCTGTGCTGCCAGTGAAATGATGTTAAGAGGAGCGCTCGTGTTTACAGATGTCTGAAGCATTAATGCTGCATCGTTAGAGCAGAGACGAATCCGGTGATATTAAGCTTCTTCTGCATGTGCAACAGGAAGAAGACACATTTCTACTCTTCCTCGTGTGTCATCGTCTTCCAAGCTAAGCTGTGGATAAGAAACATGAGGAGTCAGCAAGAACCAGGAGCTTCATCTTAGGATGCTCAAGTCTGTCATGGCTCTCGACTAAACATTAAGGCGTTTCTAGAGCGACTCATATTTCCTGGTTTCGTTTTTCTTGTTGTCCCGTCCACTGTAGTCTTCGTCTCTATGTTGTGTCTTTAGCTCCTCTGTGTTTCCCTCTCCTATTGTTAAGCTTGTCTGGCTCTCACGGTGGGTGTCACTTCCTGTTTTATTTTGAAGCTACCTGGTCTCAGGTGTGTTGTGTTCAGTTTTGCTTCCCCGTCCGTCAGATTTGTTCCTGCTGTGTTTCCTGTTGTCCATCCTCTGTGTATTTAAGTCTTCATGTCCTCCCACCACGTCATGGTTCAATTTCAGTGGACTAAACAAGTATCCAATCACAAGCTTGGCCTCTGATTCAGAGACAGGAAGTACAAACACAAAACCATAAAAGGAGTAAATCAAAAATCAAAGGCGGGTCTTATAAGGTCAGAAAAGCCACATTTAACCAGCATCCATCACCAGCTTCATTCATCTCCTTGCAGGCTGCTCAGAAACCTCTGTTCTGACTGAACGCCATGCTGTGAGCAGGTGGTCACCAGCTCCTTCCTCTTCCTCCCATCAACCGCCTCCTCTTCCTCATCTTTCCTGCCCTCACGTCTCCACAGCCTGTCAGCTCCAGCTTTGATCACCACGCTCAGTCCTCCTCCTCCTTCATCCTCCTCCTCCTCCTCTCAGACAGCTGTGATATTTAACCGCCATTCATCAGCGGCTCAGCCTGCTGAGAAATCTGTGCTGTTGTTTTGTCGGCACGCCACGCTGCGAGCGATCAGTCTCCCTCTCACGCTCCTTATTTTCCTCCTTCTCGCCAGCATCTCGCTCCCTTCTTCCTTCCCTCCTCTGATCCACCCATTAATCTCCATTTTTATTCCTTTGAAGTCTCCTTCCTTCTTTCCTCCAACTCATCTTTCTGCAAACTAAATGTTTCTTTGTCCTCAAACCTCGTTTCCAAGTTTCCATGAAAGGAGATCTGGGAAACCTCGATGTTTTTCTTAAAAACACAGCTGCAGCACATCCATGGATGGAGCCTGGTTGGTGCACCGTGTGGCCTCTCTGTGTCATGATATATCAGTCCAGCATTGACTACGCTGAGTGCCACTTTTGTCCTTATGTGGTGTTCCAATCATTTGTGTTATCTCTGATTTAAGAGAAACACCAAAGCGCCATAAAAACTATTCGGTGGTCATTCTCGGCCTCTCCATGTTTCTCTCAGCGCTCTTGGTGTAAAAGACGTGAAGCTTATCGGGACTTTTCACAGCGACAGATCGAAAACCCCACAGCAGCAGATTAATGGCCGACCTCGTGGATCGTGTCAGACGTTCTCTTGAATGACGTTTGCTTCTTCTTCCTGCTGCACGGTGGCGTTTATCTACACTGTGTCCAGTCAGAAGACGATGTATACATTACCCTCTTTTTCACGCATGCCTGCATGTTTAGAGACGATCATCCAACGCCACAGCGAGGTGTCCATGTGCTCGTCCACAGAATTCAGTCAAACATCATCCAGCGGCTGTTTGCCTGAACTGTGCTCGACGAAACATTTGTCAAACTGTGATGAGATGTTACTGTTGTGTGTTCATGCTAGCGATCAGTGGACTCTGTCTGTAAGCTAACATTAGCCAGTGTTGCTCACTGACGCTTTCATGCACTGGGAAGTGTGAGCAGTAGTGATGTGCGGATCGATCCTGAAATATCGATTCCTCCGATACCAATCATTTATGTTCTAGAATCGATTCTCACATTAAAATATCGATATTTTAGTAATTTAGAGTAAATTTGTAGTTTATCATTAACAGGAACACAGTGGAAAGAAACTATAACATTCGGATTGTCTACATTCAAAGGAACTACTTCCTCTTCCGCCTTTCATAGTCATGTGCGAAATACGGCTGTATAAATGTCTCGCAGTCGCTGGCGTGCGCACTCACAACAATGGCTGAGCGTCATTGGAGTCATGTGCGAATGTATTTTACCTCCACAAACAGCTGAGACGTGGTTTGCGATACATGTGGCAAAAAAAGTGAGGTGTCGTGGCCATACTTGCCAACCTTGAGACCTCAGAATTAGGGAGACAATTCGAAAGGGCTGTTGGGGGGGGGGGGGGGGGGGGGGGGGGGGAATACATTTTACAGAGTTTATTTATCGGATAAAATACGTTAAATGTCACCGTTATTATTGGCCGGCCCGGAAACAGCGGGGGTGTCCAAATTCAGAGGCTGCTTAATATTAAAACTAAGCAGCTGCAGTCATTGTTGGAAACTGGAATTTGCTGCGCTGCGCTTTGAATTCTGCAATATGGTTTTTCAATTTTGTTGTCCGGGTGGAAAATCGGGAGAAATTCGTGAGAATGGTGGCTCCGGGAGATTTTCGGGAGGGGCACTGAAATTTGGGATTCTTCTGGAAAAATCGGGAGGGTTGGCATGTATGGTTGTGGCAACATCACTAACCTTGTCAAACACCTCAGAGTAAATCATATCACAGAATATGATGAGCGTATGTTGAGGCGAACTGAAGAGGAGGACATGGACAGGTGCTGCTAGGGCGAGACAGACGTCTCTCACGAGTCCTTTAGTGCTGCAGGCAACGTGTTCAAATGGCCACAACTTCAGTTTTCTGTATGATAATTCTGCATTATTAAGTGATAAGAACAAGTAATCTGACGTCCTGTAATCATTATGATGCTATAATTTGAGATACAATAAATAAAATAAGTTTTTGTACAAAGTATCGGTATCGGATCAGTAACGTCGATACCTCCCTGAATATTACTTGGTATCGGATCGGAAAGGAAATCAGTGGTATCGCACATCTCTAGTGAGCGTCAGTTTCATGGGAAACCTGATCCGAGTCCTTTAGGCAGAAGTCTGTTAGAGGCAGACTGTGCTTTTTTTAGATGGTGGTAATAAAGACATTATGAATGAATACATGAAAATCTGTGTTCTGTTGCTTGTTCGTCTTGTTGAGCTTCACGATATCGAGCAATAAAAACCTCGTCACTGCTGCGCGGGACAGGAATCTGTGTTCATTTTGGTTCATTTTAGCCAGTTTGATCCATTAAAATCAGCCTGACTTATGTTCCTTGTCCCTCTATGACGATCGCGTCTCTTCATCTTCATCTCGACTCTGCTTACATCCTCTCCAGCGTCTTCCTCATTCTGCTTTTCCCTGGCACAGGCTTGCTGTTTCTCTCTCTCCTTCTGCTCTCGCACTTTGATCAGCAGACATCCGCCCTCCTCTTCCTCCTCCCACTCCTCATGTCTGCCTTTTAAGTCTCATCCTTCTACCTCACAGCACAGCCTCGTGTTTTTTCCACGCACATCTATTCCCGACTTCCTGCTCTTCTTATTCTCCTTAAACCTGTTCAGCTGTCTTTTCTTCTCCTCATATCAAAATGTTTTTAGTTTCCATCGTCTCGTAACAAGCGCCGCCTCCTCCATCACCCTGTGCTCTGCACGGCAGACAGCTGTGATATTTAGGGAGCATTCATCAGCAGTGAGCTCATCCCTCTTCAGGGCTTGTTAGAAATCTCTTGTGCTGCTCCATGTGCGCACCGTGCTGTTGAGCACGTCGTCTCTCTGCTCGCAGCAACGTTTCAGATGAAACATGAAGTCTGAAAATGTCTCCCACTGTCCACTTCTACTTCACTTGTGTCATAGATGTACCTCACTTTGTTTACAGGATAAGAGACGCAGATACGGAAGCTGTTTGATTCTCCTTCGAATGAAATAGTAAATGGCCTGTATTTGTATAGCGCTTTTGCTAGTCCCACCAAGGGACCCTAAAGCGTTTTACACACCCAGTCATCCACCCATTCACACTGTAGGCAGCTACATTGTAGCCACAGCTGCCCTGGGGCGCACTGACAGAAGCGAGGCTGCCATATCGTGCCATCGGCCCCTCTGGCCAACACCAGTAGGCGGTAGGTGAAGTGTCTTGCCCAAGGACACAACAACCGAGACTGTCCGAGCCGGGGCTCGAACCGGCAACCTTCCGATTACAAGACGAACTCCCAACTCTTGAGCCACGATCACCCGGAAAGCAGCTGTCTTCTCCTAAAGCTCTCACAGACACGTTCAGTTTGATTCCAGCTGCCACAATCCAGATGTGAGACCACTACCCCTGCATGGACGAGTTCAACAGAAGCTTTTGGGGCATTTTAACTCCCTGAAAGTAGCTTTTTTGGGAGAAATGTGAAGGTATGTTGTGCTGTCCTCGCCCTGAGTCTCTTAGTTTCACCAGCTAGACAGCGAGATAACGATGCTCCAATAACCAGACTTATTTCCTTTTTGCGCTGATTTATTGAAGAATGGCCTCTGACCATTGCCTTCTCTTTGACCATCGTAAAACTGAAAGTACAAAATACTGTATTAGCTAGCTAACATTGTAAACTAGCTAGTTACACTCTTACTGCGAGCTAACAAGATAAAACTTTCAAATGTACAAATTATCGAACCATTTTTACACAAAACAAAAGATAATAATTATTTTATCGACACTCATACTTACAGACATATCTTGTCCAAGGCAACAACATTTTAAGGTCCATGGTCGTGGTTCAGAATTGTTTACAACACTAACTGTTGTGCTCGTATTAACTAACTGTTGTTGTTAATTGGTGCTATAGCATTAAATTGAACTAAACTGAACAGACCCTACAATATTAAAGACATGACAGGACAAAGATACGCTGTGGAGCAGAGCCACAGATTAATAATAACTAATGATTAAAAGCAGAGAGGTCTGTTAACACATAGTGAGTGAAGAAGAAACACCCAGTGCATCATGGGAATCCCCCGGCAGCCTACACCTACTGCAGCATAACTAAGGGAGGATTCAGGGTCACCTGGTCCAGCCCTAACTATGAGCTAAGTGTTGATGGAGAAGTTTACAGAAGGTTAGACGGAGCTTCTCTGTGTCTTTGTGGATCAGAGAGCAGATGATTGTCTGCAGAGAGAAGAACTGTGTAGGACAGAGAGACAGGTTTAGGTGTGGAGTGGGTGGAGACGATTGTCGGGTGATTTGTGACAGAAGGAGAGCAGCAAGAGTGAAAGAGAAGGTTTAAAGATGGTGGTGAGAGCTGCTGTGATGGCTGGGAGAGGGTGGAGGCCGAGCTGAAGATGTTCACATGTTCACTGAGCTGCATGGATCAGAAATGAGTCCATCAGAGGGACAGAGAGGAGAGGCTGAGAGGGTTTGGACATGTGCAGAGGAGGGAGGGTGGATGTGATGGACAAGGGAGGATGAAGATGGAGCTGCCAGGCAGGAGGAGAAGAATGGGTGTAGTGAAGGACATCCAGAGGGTTGGTGTGACAGAGGAGGATGCTGGGATAGGAGATGGAGGCAGACGATCTCCTGTGACGAGCCCTAAAAGGAGGAGCTAAAATAATAATAATAATAATAATAATAAAGAGAAGAAGAAGCCATTGTTGGAGTAGCAGAGAACCAAAGAAGAACAGAGAACAGTCGATGTTTCCAACACTCTGACTTTCACAGAGCTCGTCTGGCATTTCTTACTCGTTCCCTGAATAGATTTCATTGACTCTCCAGACTCCACATTAACATTTCCTCCGTTTCCCACCTGCAGAAGCAGCTGATGGTGGTGCTGTCAGAGGGACCGAGCAGGACTGATAACGAGAGGAAACCAGGGAGATATTTTTCAGCCGGCGCAATCTGGAGAAACTCGGAATCACCCGCAGAGCAACAGATGAGCTGAATTTAGTCCACAGACTCCACAGCAGCCGCGCTTCTGCACAGACGATGATGCATAAGTTAGTAAAGAAATAGGTCGAGTGTTCCCAACACGGACAGTTTTGTAAAGGGCAGACAAAACTTTGTAGATTAAATAAGCCTTAACATATCTGACCTAACAGACACGGGTGGATGTAGAACACGAGTTAATCCTCACCTCGCACAAAAACAAACACAACAAATAGTAAAAAATCTGTGTAACAAGTACACAAAGGTTGGCTTTTCCCAGTTCATGCCCCCTGCTTTCAGTCCACTGATGGATTCTTCCATTTCCTGCTGATCTTCTGTAAAAAATGAAATATGTGCACCCATCTCAAACAACAGTGACATGAAAATATGTGAATATTTTAGTGTTAAGATACTAAAGAAATACCAACACTGAAGGGCAGGAGTGGATGAAGTGTAACATGTGAGCTGTGGACGGGAAAGAAAGATGTGACAGTTTCAGGTAGCAGGAAACACAGAAAGGTCAGCAGGAAACAGCTTGAATATCTGAGAGCACACGCCAAAGGAGAGGAAGCACGGGACTGATCACACAGGTGTGAGCAGCGAGGGCGGGCAGATTGTCACACGGGAGGGACAACAACAGCCACCCTGGAGGAGGAGATCAGCGACAGACTGCCTGCCCTCCATAACACACCCGACAATCTGAAGAGCAGTTTCAGCAACAGGTTCCTTCAACCTGACTGTCGGGAACGTTACAGGACGTCGTTCCTTCTGCAGACGGGTCAGATCCACACATGTGGAACAGGATTAACCTCAGTGCGTCCTGTCACTTTGTACAACACATACTTTTATATTTATATGTATATTTATATCTCTGTATTTATCTCTTTATCTTAATATTTATCTATCATAACTCTGTAACTCTCATTTTATATGAACGCTTGTTGTTTGTTGTATATTTGCTGCTATGACAACTGGATTCCCCTCTGGGATCAATAAAGTTTCTCTGATTCTGAACAGGATGTAAAACTCATCAGAAAAATACTCTTCAAAATAAAACCGAAAATAAAAGATGTTACACGGAGACACAAACCAGAAGAACACGCGAGGAAAAAGTATTTTGACCAAACAGGGAGGGAACAGGGACAAAACCACAGAAGAAGAAACGATCGGCTTCAGACGCGTGAGGTCAAAAACCACAGAAGAAGAAACGATCAGCTTCAGACGCGTGAGGTCAAAAACCACAGAAGAAGAAACGATCGGCTTCAGACGCGTGAGGTCAAAAACCACAGAAGAAGAAACGATCAGCTTCAGACGCGTGAGGTCAAAAACCACAGAAGAAGAAACGATCAGCTTCAGACGCGTGAGGTCAAAAAACACAGAAGAAGAAACGATCATCTTCAGACGCGTGAGGTCAAAAACCACAGAAGAAGAAACGATCAGCTTCAGACGCGTGAGGTCAAAAACCACAGAAGAAGAAACGATCATCTTCAGACGCGTGAGGTCAAAAACCACAGAAGAAGAAACGATCATCTTCAGACGCGTGAGGTCAAAAACCACAGAAGAAGAAACGATCATCTTCAGACGCGTGAGGTCAAAAACCACAGAAGAAGAAACGATCAGCTTCAGACGCGTGAGGTCAAAAACCACAGAAGAAGAAACGATCAGCTTCAGACGCGTGAGGTCAAAAACCACAGAAGAAGAAGCGATCAGCTTCAGACGCGTGAGGTCAAAAACCACAGAAGAAGAAACGATTATCTTCAGACGCGTGAGGTCAAAAACCACAGAAGAAGAAACGATCAGCTTCAGACGCGTGAGGTCAAAAACCACAGAAGAAGAAACGATCAGCTTCAGACGCGTGAGGTCAAAAACCACAGAAGAAGAAACGATCAGCTTCAGACGCGTGAGGTCAAAAACCACAGAAGAAGAAACGATCAGCTTCAGACGCGTGAGGTCAAAAACCACAGAAGAAGAAGCGATCAGCTTCAGACGCGTGAGGTCAAAAACCACAGAAGAAGAAACGATTATCTTCAGACGCGTGAGGTCAAAAACCACAGAAGAAGAAACGATCAGCTTCAGACGCGTGAGGTCAAAAACCACAGAAGAAGAAACGATCAGCTTCAGACGCGTGAGGTCAAAAACCACAGAAGAAGAAACGATCAGCTTCAGACACACCCTGGACCCCAGAAGGTTAAACACTTTTTTAAAGTAACGCAATAGTTACTTTTCCTAGTAATTAGTTACTTTTATAATACTGTGACTCAGTTACTTTTTTAAAAAAGTACCTAGTAACTATAACTAATTACTTTTTCAAAGTAACTTGCCCAACACTGCACTTTCTTTCTTGTGCCAGTAAAGAAAATCCCGAGACGATGATGTAAGCGGAGCCGCTCTTCATGGCGATGACACGTATCGGGCTCGTCCTCTCAGAGTCCCCAAACACAACCATGAAAGCTGCCCTCACGGTTTGGGGAGTGCCACCAACATGATGGGCTGTAGGACCCAGAGCGTCTCTCTCTAAACTAATGAGATATGAAAACAGAACAAATCCGACTTCCAGCACAAAAGGCGAGACAATAAATCCCCGCAAAGACGCAGGGATCTGGGCATGCAGGGAGGCTGGAAGCCAGTGAGACCATTCCCATCCTCCTTTATGTTGGGACAGGAGAGACATCGATGACTCCACCTGGCACACCTGAGAGCGAGAGAGGGTGGAGCAGAAAAGTAGTAGAAGGAAAGAGGAAAGATGGGGAGGATTCCTCGGGGTTGGTTTCTGGGATCAAACCTGAGCTCGAGCTCATTTTTCTGGCTCGTATTAACAAACACTGGCGCGGTCTCTAACGCCAGCGGCCTGCAGGCTGCGTCTCGCAGCAAAATCCCGTCTTAAGTGGACGAGGCCGGCTAATTCAGCCAAACTGGCGCCGCTGATCTGGTCGCCTGGCCGCACATCTTCAGTTTATTTTAGCAGCAAACAGCGACCCAAACATCACATTTTTCTCCTTTCACTGTTTTTCCCGTTAATATCAAACTAAATGAAAATAATCACACTGATCTGTGATAAACAGGAAAATCAGGAACGTGTCCTGACAACTTTCATGTTTTTACTGCAGGGTAACAGGATCTGTTCCCTGAGTCTCCACTGACATCCACCCCGATGCTTCGGGCTAACGCACCACGAACATTTCTAGTTTTTCAGCACTGGGGATGTTTGAGGCGTGTTTGCACCAGCAGCTTCCTGCCTGCCCCCGTGTTCAGAGTCCGGGCTCAGACGAATCCCTGCGGACGCCTCGGATGTCGGGGAAGGATCAGAGTGTCTGAGTCCAGCCCTCCTCGGCCTTTTCTGTGCTCGTGCTGCCTCCTTGTGTTCAGATATTGTTCTTCTTTCATTCAGGTGAAACAGTGACCTGAGAAACCCTGTTTGACTAAGTGAGAATTCCTGGGTCAGTAAAAACACGGAGCACAAAGGAAGCTGAACTCCAGCCTGACCTGCTCTCTTTCCTCCCTAACGTATTTAAAACGCTCGTTTCAGCAGCTGCTTTGTGATGATTTGAGTTTCAGTGCAGATGCTTCTGCTCATTTTTCTCTCATTGGGGAGAATTTTAGGTGATTTATTAGAATCTATTATAATCTCTGGTTGCTGAACAAACGTGTGGGTGTTTGAAAAATTCCTACTGGGAAGACGAGCAAGAACAGCATCACAGATTTCAGTTCTACTAACAGTAACTCAACTTTCTGATAAATGTCTTAAAAATGTCGGACAGGCCTTCCTGAGCAGGAGCCCTGCATCATGGCGTGGCGTGTTACCGCTCGTCTTCTCGGTGACTGTGGTCAAACATGCCTTTGAATCATTAACGAGCTCCTGCCACGTAGTTTTGGGCTGATACGCCACCTTTCTCATGGCCATCCTTGATTGTAGCTCCAGGCTGAGGTGATCGATGGGCGTTCACATTTCTCCATTTCTGAACAATCACACCAACAGTTGCCACCTTCTCATCGGGCTTCTCGCTGACGGTCCTGTTCTCCATCCCAGCCTCGTGCAGGTCTTTGCTTCATGACTCGTCCCTGACGTCCTTCCACAGCTCGGTGGTTTTGCTCACGGTGGCAGAGAGCTTGGAGTTAAGATCAGGAGGCTGTCACAAGGTCATGGAGGAACAATTCTGACTGGTTTTAAAGGATCAAACACTTATTTCACTCAGTCGTACAGAAATCAGTTTATAACTCTTATGTAACGTCTCCATTAAAATAAAATTCCCATAAAAACGAGAGAATGTTCGTTTCTAAAGTCACAAATTCACCAGATGATCAAATATTTCACCCACTGTATAGGATTCAAAAACGTTTCTTTTTGGCATAAATAGGCTTCCATACTGGGCTGATTTTTCTAAAGAGGTGCACTGATGAACCAACAGCTGGGTTACACATGTAAATACTCTAAAAGGGACTAAAAAGAAAAATAAACCATAACATTAAAGACTTTTTTTCTTTTAATATTAATATTAATATTAATAACACCTCACCGAGTGCTGAAATGTGATTTTTGCCATTTCCTGTTTCTTATAAATACTGTAAAAAAAATCTGAAGATAATTTGATGACAGGAATAATTATTAAAATGAGTTTTAACAAAAACTTTTGATTTAGGACTCAAACATAAACGGGTAATGATGGCTCTAATATGCTGACATGCATTTGATTTATTTAAGGCTGTCACATTGATGAGTCACATCTGAACATCAAATTTCAATATCACATCAATAATGTGTTTAACGTGTTCGTTTGTTCATTATTTTCAGTTCATTTCCAAAAAGGGCGACAAACACTGAACAAAGTATTACCGCTAATTTGATCATAATAATCACGCGTTATATTTTAACCATGATAATTATAAAGTGAAATTCTTCGTAAATGTGCTGGACGTACTGCATCACAGTCATTTATTCTGGGAGGTGTGGAAAATATTAACTTGGACGTCGTAACGTCCAGATTACCAGGAGCCGTCTTCACGGCACAGAGCGACAAACCCACCTTCTTCAAATCTAATAAACTTGATGTCAAACGTTTGTACTACGTTTAATAAAAGCTTCCAGAGGTCATTCAGGCCACGTCTTCACTGTGAAAAAGGTTGTGAAACATAAACCAATACTGGATATTTTTTATCATCATCACTCTGTAGAAGTAAAAAACTAAGTTAACTTATAATAGTTAAAATATGTTTTCTGTCAGAGAACAAAACTTTATTTGCAACAAACAAAACTATCAGAACAACGTAAGCATGTTTCCTGTTAGCAAAGCTAAATGCATGAACTGTCAAGCCTCTCAAGTTTAAAACTATTTTTTCAAAATAAAAATAAATAATAGCTAGTTCAGCACCTTGACCTTGGATGACCTCTAGAAACTTACTAATATATTTAAACTGATAGCAGCACAAATGTATGACATCAATTTTGTTTGATTTAAAGAAAGGTGGGGGGGGCATTTTCACTCACATCACAAACCTTTAAGGGAAACTCAAACAAGTGAAATCTGATCAATTCTTTTCATTGATTAATTTATATTTGTTTATTCATATGTTACAGTTTTCAAGCTGTTTTTTAAAGGAACAGTTCAAATAATATTCAAAGATGCATCCTCGTCAGTTTGAAATGTTCCCACCATAATTTTTTAATTAATGCTTGGAAAGACTAAAAGTACGGAAGCCCATGAATGTCAAGGAAAGACAAACTAAAACAGAAAATATAAGCTGTCAATTCATTTTCTTCCAGTTCAGCACTGCATGGGCTGGAGGCTGTTATTGCCATGATTTTTTTTGCCGTGATATATAAAAATCATGAACAAAAGTCAAAGAAGTGGAAAATGAAAAAAATATAATTTTTTCAGTTTCCACTTTGATTTTGTTTTTAAATTAAAATGAGAGAAAATACCAGCATTAAAACAAAACACCGAATCAATTAATTATTTAAAAATAAAACTCATGTGTTGGGTCAAAAAGCCAAAGTTAATTTCACTCTTTAACGTTTTCATTATAGCTTTGGACATGACTGAAAACAAGTAAATAAACAAACAAACAAAAAAAAATCACGGCTAATCTTCATCCTAATTTTTTGTCTTACTGGCATTAACAGGCTTCCTTATATTTGTGCACTTTTCTTCATCATCATTAAAGCATAAACACGAGTCGCTCTCACACCATCGAGCTGCATAAGAAACTCAGTTCAGCTCAACTCAAAGCTTCTTTACTTTTTCATTAAACTAAAACTGTTTATTCTAATTACTGTTATTTATTGGCTTCATTATTTATTCTGCCACATTTTTACCTCCCACATAATTTAGTGTCAAACTGTTTTACTCATTACATCTGAATGGTCTTAAAATCAGCCCTTGAATCATTGGTTAAAAGGTTTTATTTGACGAAAATTGACCAGAAAAATGACAATTTAAGGGAGAAAACATAAAAACAAAGAAGCAGGTGTGGATAACAGATGGACCGATGTATTAAAATCCAATAAAAGGTATAAATGTGTACAATATAAAACCAGTAATATGATCAAACATCAGCAGCTTCCTGGAGAAGCTGGCGTTTCTTTTTGTTTTGTTGACTGACAAAACCAAACTTTTTTTCCTGCATGCAACATCGAACACACTCGTACAGCTTCCAAACAAAACACCTGGAATGATTTTAAATTGATAAAAACACTAACTAACATGAACTTTACAGCGGTGGGGACGGAGGGTTGGGAATCCACCGGCCTCACTTAACCAAAAAAAGTCCCAGAAGAAGCCAACAGGGGGAGACAAAGTGCCGCTTCCCCCTCGGTTTACAGTACTCTGAATAAACCACCCGGTGCTGCTCGGCTCGGACATTCGGGGCAGCTCGGTACAGTTCAGAGCGCACGAAGACTCCTGTCGGGGTTTAGTGTTGTGTGTAACAGCTTAGAATAGAAAAAGTGCCGCTCTGAGCGAGAAGTGTGTGTACTCGTATCGTGAGAAATGACAGTTTAGTCTGAGGGTACTTCCTGCTCTCAGCGTCCTACTTGTGCAGATGTGCTCAAAAGCTGGCAGCGACTAGACGATGTGAAAACTGAGCAGTTCAAAGAAGAGCACGAAGCAGAAAAAGCCTCAGTGATTACTAAAATAAATCCTCATCATTAACAAACAATAAAAACACTGAAGTAGAATAACCAAACGTGCTTCCTGACGTCACATTTATGATTTTCAAAGCAAATCTTCTGATATTAAAAGTCAAAAACGAGTAAAATACAGTTTTGATAAAAATAAAATGTTTGAATTAAATTAGATGAGGCGTCAGTTTAGTCAATCAGATGTAAAAGTTTGGAGAGAAACATCAGATTTTACATTTTACTACTATATATAAAATCCATACATTTCAAACTTTTAGACTCTGACGATTCAACGTCAGCTTGTTCCGTTATCGTGACTCCAGATAATCATGAAAAAAGGGTTTTTTTGTTCTTGTTTTTAATATTTTATCTCTGAGCTTCTGCTCTTCTTAAATCACACGTTTGAAAAGGCGCAGCTTTTGTTTTGAAGGGGACCTTTGTCTGTTTCCTGTTTGTACTGTATTTTCTCATCATTTAAGCAATACTGAAGTGATCAGAGGATGAGGGCGGGGTCAGCCGATATCTGAGCTCCTGAGGGGGGCGTGGCCTTTATCACATTCAAGATAAGGACAGAAATGTACTTTTAATCTTAAATATCAAAGTGACGCACGGATTTTAAAAACATTACTTTCCAAATCTAAAATTTCACTTCACTTTTTTTTTTAAACATCCTACTTTATGACACATAAACCATAATAATTTATAGAAATAATGATCAAACTTTTTAAAGATAATTGTTATGCTGTGGTTTTACAGCAAAGTTTGACTTTTTAAACTTTAATATTAAACTTTGGTTTTATGTGTTCAACAAGTCAAACATCCAATTTCTGACTTTTTTTAGTCGTGACCTTTAAGATCGTTTTGGTTCACTGCTTCATAATTATGTCTTATTAGAAGTGAATATTTATTGTAATATTTTTCCTGCTTTATTCTGTCTGGCAGTCGGCTGAGTCAAGTTTCCCCGTGGCTAAGGTGGCGGCGGCGTGTTTATAATCGCACGGACACGTGTAACAGTCATTTCTCACGATACGACTTCCACAATAAACTCTACTTCCTGCCGGGACCAAGCGCTGCCTGCGTGCAGCGTTTTAGCCTCATTTAAGTGTTTTAGAATAATTTTAAAACGAGCCCCCGAGGGCGCCGCAGACGTAGTGTAGCTCGCCGTGTTTCATTCATAACATACTGAGTAAAACAATAATAATGCTTTTCTGTCTACAAACAACATGGAAGTATTCCTCTGCAGGGTCAGTTAGTGTCGTTGACGATCACAATAACCATGTGCTCCTCGTCCAGGTTACCCACAGTCCTCTTGGCGGCCTGCAGGTACTGCTGCGAGAACTCGCCGGGTGGAAAGGCGTACAGCATGGCCCCCGGCGCGCCCTCCTTTACAGCGGGGAGGCTCACGACTCCAGCAGCTTCTTTGTTCCGCAGGTACGTCACCAGGTGACGGAGCAAGCGCACCTGCAGGCCCGGCTCGGGGGCGGGGGCCTGGCGGTCGACGGGGCCCTGGAGGGCCAGCAGGATGGCGAAGTTGTCCGGGCGGCCGAGTTTGATGCGGCGCGACACCTCGTCGAGCCGGGTCTGGTCCATGCGGAGCCGCTGGGCGATCTTTAGCTGGCTGGGCTGGTTCTGCAGCTTCGGGCTGTCCTTCATCACGGCGCTGAAGAACGCCGCCCCGCCCTCCAGCAGGTACAGGTCGGTGGGGAAACTACTGTTCTTCAAGGCGAAGAAGCCGTGCCACGTCTTGGAGAGCGCCGTCTGGGCGAACTCAGACAGCGTGCTCGGGGGGGAGGTGGTGTTGGTGTGGATGGCAGCGGGGGAGCCGGTGGTGATGATCTCGCTGTTTCGATGGTGGTGGTGGTTGTTGTTGTTGTTGACGTGGTCGCTGGAGGACCTCTTGCTGTGGTGGCGGCCGGACGGGGGATCTTCTTCACTGGCGGCGGTGGCTGCGGTGGAGTGCCGCACCCCTCCGCCGCTGTCAGGGGAGTGGTCTCGTGGCTCCGTGGTGGAGTCCGGCGCTCTGACCCGAGCTCGGTCTGGGCTCGCATCAGGAGAGACGGTGCCCAGTGGACCGCGAACCCTGGACCTCACCCTCTCCTTCTCCCGCTCCTCCGTCTGCCTCTCAGCGGACACGCTCCTGCTCCGGCTTCTTCTCCGGCTCCTCCTCTCCTCCCGCTCCTTCAGCCAGCGCTCCCTACTCCTGCTGCGGCTCCTGGCTCCTCGCCCGCTCCTCCCGAACGCTTCCACGCCTGCCGTCCTCCTCTCCAGGCTTCGTGTGGGGCTGGTGGGGTAGTCTCTCTCCAGCAGGGCCCTCTCCCGCTCCCGGAGGGAGAGGAGGCTGTGAGAGGGCGGCGAGAGGCGGTCCCTGGCCCCCCTCAGCTCCCGCTCCAGGCTGCGATGGCGGCTGTATGCCTCCCCGAGCAGGTCGTAGTGAGAGGGCAGCGCCACGGGAGGCTGGTAGCCAGGAGGAAACGGACGAGAGGGGCTCTCCTCCACTTTGGCGAAGTCCACCCTGAGGCGGCGCTCGGGGCCCCCCAGAGGAAAGCCCCTCATCTGTGTGCAGGCGGCCTGAGCGGCGTCCAGACTCTCGTACTGAATGTAAGCAAAGCTGTCCCCCTTCACATAGTCTATGTTCCTAATGCTTCCGAAACGGTCAAACTCCCGAGCCAGGGCGGCCAGAGAGTTCCCGGGCCCCAGCCCGCCCACCCACAGCCGGGTGGTGGGGTTGGCTTTGCCATAGCCAATTTTTATGGGGTTGCCTCCGATCAGGCGCCCCTGCATGGCTACTTTGGCCCTGTGCGCCATGTCCAGATTTTGAAACTTCACAAAAGCGTAAGCCCCGCCCTGCCCACGTGAAGGACGTTTAATCACCACATCCTCTATGATGCCATACTTGTCAAAGCCCCTCCTGAGTTCGGCCTCTGTGACGTTACCGTCCAGGTTTCCAATGAACAGGTTGCTGGTGGCCCTCTGGTCGTCCTCGGGTTTTAAATCCTCCACCACGGGCATGGGGGGGAAGCCGTAGGGCCGCCCCCGCTCATCCAGCATGCCGTAATAATCCAGCAGCCTCTCCCTCTCCCGGCTCAGGCCCAGCTGCTCCAGGGCGTAGTGGCGGGCCCGGAGGTCCCTGATGTTGCTCACGCCGGGCCCGGGAGGGGACAGGGAGCGCTGTCGGTACGGGTAGGGCGCGTGCACAGGTAAATACCCGACGTCGGGCGGCGTGGCGCTCCGCCTCCTCACGTACATGGGTTCGATTTTAAGCTGCCGATCTCCCAGCACTAACCTGGAGGACTTGGCGTGCCGGGCCTCCTTGGCGTCCTCCGGGTGTCGGAAATTGACGTAGGCGATCCGGCCCAGCTCGGGGGTGTGCGACAGCTTCACGCTGACGTCCCCGAACTTCTTAAACTCGTGGAATAGCGCGTCCTCCACGTCCTCGTCTGACACCTGCGAGCCCAGGTTGCTGATGAGGAGCGTCTTGTACTCCAGCGTGCCCGGGCGGGAGGCTGGAAGCTCGGCCGCGGCGGTGCGGAGGGGCGGCCGGCCGAGCAGGCTGAGTTCGTGCCGGTGGTGGAGCTCCAGGGCGGTAGCCCGCTCCTCCCGGAGCCGCGGCTTCTCCCGCTCGCGGCTGCGGCTCCGGCGGTGGTATCCCCGGCTGTCTGCCAGCAGCAGGGCCAGCGGTGGGGGCGGCGGTGGAACCTCCTCTCTCCGCGCACTCTCCCGCTCCCGTATCCGCTTGGCGGCGGCCCTGGACGGGCTCGCCTCTCTCCCGGCCTGCCGCTTCATTTTCAAAGGATGATGGAGCTCAAACTTTTCGGAGCCTGCGATGGGAATCCGGGCCCGGGCAGCGAAGTCCAGGCCTGTTAGCGACGTTGAGGCTGCAGACGGCAGCTACGGCAAACACACGCTTCTCCCCGGGCCGCTGGGTGACCGCACACACGCCGAGAAACGAGCACAAAGTCGGTTAAAAACATATCAGCGTCGGAGGTTCTGCACCAGCGCCGCCATCTTGGACAATAGGAATGTGCGCTTTCCCTCTGGAGGGCGGAGACGTGATGACGCAACCGTGGCGGACGTCATGACGCTGGACGCGTTATTATGGAATACAAAGTCGGGGGTAATTTTATCCTGCTGTAAACTGCACTTTTTTACATATTTATTGGATTTTATATTTAATATTTTCTCTTCTTCTCCACTAAGCAATTACAACATTTATGAGTTTCACTAAAAATGGCGATTCTTTGTGGCCAATACTTTATATCATTCATGCACCTTTATTTCTCTGCTTTGTTGTTTATTGGGATGTGTACAAGATCTTTGTTCTAAATAAAGTACATTTTGGGGGGGTAATTTTCCAGCGTATTCCCAAATATCCAGGAGTGATACAGGGAACAGTAGTTCATAGCTAATGAGAGAAATGCTTTCATGTTTTAAAATAAGTTAGTGGAAAGTGTTCGATCATGCTCAGGAGAGAAGAATAAACTCATGTTTTTCTGCTTGTGACTGTGACAGGCATTAGGCTTTTTCCAAAGCAGCGGTGTGGAGTGTGAGACTAGACAGAGTGCTACACAGGTGTGAGTGCATCACAGAGAGCAGGGCCTGGAGCTTTTCATATTTTAATGAAAAAGTAGAATAGTACAGTTGTAACAAATGACACTGCCTTACATGAAAAGTCACTGTGAGACAACAGCATATTTTAAGTTTTCATTTTTCATATGAAGCATCACACACAGCTTTTATCACCACCTTTAGCTACAGGTCATCCGTTTGTGTCAAACAAAATAAGTTTCATCCAGCGTCCATCGAGACGCCGCCGCAGTGCAGAGTGGAGGGGCAGTTCAGTTCCACCACATGTGAGTTGTTTCCCAACGTTTAGGGACCACGAACACATGAAGCGTCTGAGTGAGCGACATCAAACAGTCATTTTTGACATTTGAGTGACTCCCGCACTGTTTGGGAACTCGGGTGGATTTAAACATCTAACGTGGACGTAAAAAAGTCACAAACTGTATTTATTTATTAGAAATTGAAGAGAAAAAACCCTTAAATATTATCCTAAATAAAATGTTTCCTGCTTTGCTGACAGTCACCCACACTTGTCATCGGTGGTTTGAAGTTTTGTGCTAATCTTTTTCCAAGAGCCGTGAAGTCCAGCACCCCACTCGACCCGGGGCCACTCGTAAATCCTAACAAACCCGAGCGGCAAGCGCGAATGATCCAAACAGCGCAGTGGAAGTGGGAACGTTCCGGGGAAAAGAAGGGTTTTTCTGTACTTGACACCAGAGAGGATGGTGGAGGAGGGAGGGGCCTGAACCGTCATTTTAACCTGAGGGAGGCGGAGCTTTCTCACTGGCCGAGAAGGTGAGACGGGACGATTCTGCAGAGACCTTCAATCTAACGAGGACAGAAAGACAAACTGCAGCGTTCCTGAAACAGATCACGGCAGGGTGGAGCTGCACGAACGCTCAGTATGTCAGGATCACCCACAAGTCTCAGTACATCCACCCGTCCTGCAGTCACCATGGAAACAGCGGCGCTCATGTCAGAGGGGATCTGTGGGAGCAGCTTCTCCGACCAGAAACTTTAAACGTCTCCTCCTCAGGAAAACTTCCAGGTGACATCATCTCCCCGTGTTCTCCTCTCCGCCACATGAGCGTAGTTCTGGTATTTTCCCCCAATTTAAAGGAAACGCCGCTCTGAGCACCGGTTTGGGAACCAATACGATGGGAACGATCAGGAGATCCAAACCCAATCATCTTATTTTAGTCTGGATTTATTATTTTTGACATTTAGACAAATGAAAAGTAGCCGAATTCCCCGTCAGCAGCTCCTGTTTTGATCTTCACATAAACGTACAGATAACTCGTTACAGATTTCTCCTTGTTTGGCTCCTCGGTCGCTCCAGGCTCCTCTTACTGTTTGAATTTCCCTCATCACGGCTCAGTCGCACACAATTTATAAACATCCGAGTCAATGTGGTGAAGAAAACTGGAGGTTTTATTTTGGCAGTCACTGTGAAGATTATTAACTACAGCTGCTGCTGCTGCCGGCTCTCCCTCACTTAGAAGTACAGATCAGGACTACGCTAACGTCTATACTTCTGAAACAAAAAAACAAAACAAACATGCCCAACAAAACTCCCGCTCCGCCTTCTTCTCTGCGCTGGATTGCAGTCTGATCAGAGTCCATATATTTGTGTTTTTACAGGTCTGTCCGTGCGTTGGCGGCTGCCGGCGCGTACTTGGGCATCAGCTCTGTGATTTTGCGGATGAAGTCGGACTTTTCGGCGCAGCCCTTGCACGACTCGCCCCAATCCTCCAGGATCTTCTTCAGGTCCTTCACTTTAAGCTTTTTCAGGTCCACTGAGGTCAGGTCCAACTGTTTATCTGCATGAAAGCAAACAAGAATCAATAAGACTGAAATAATCAGAACACGGCTGATTCATGTGGATTCATGAGTCCACGCTGCGCCGTCTCTGTGAGCGACAGTTTATTCACGTCAGCCGTTTTTAAATCATCTCAGACACTCAACGCTCTTATTTTGAAGGGTCAGTACTCATCGATCAGCCACAGTTAAATTGATGATCTCATGTGTCAAACAAAGGACGTATTTTCTTAAAGCTGGTTTATAAATAAAATATAATTCTATAAATAATACACCAGCTAAGCTACTATTATTGTTTTTTATTATATATTTATTTATATATAATGTACATCATGTTCAGACTGGACGAATGTTTTTCCCCAAATGCACAAAAACCTCTGAGTTTGGGATGAAATTACGAACAATGCTTTGTTTTATCAGTGTGACGCCCTCTTTGTGATACGCGATGAAGAAAACACTTTGTGTTTGTGCTCCATCACTTGCACTGAGCTGCACCGACACATGACCCCACGCCGTTTGTTAGGCGAGAAGATCTGCACTCTTCCCTCCTCACCGTATTTCAGCTCGCAGATCTGGCCGTCCTTCTTCTTGAGCTTCTCGCAGATCTTCTCCACGGGGACGTGGTAGCTGAGCGGTTTGGAAACCTCATTGATCATCTTGGTTGCCGCGTCACTTGTTGCACCGATGTAGTAACACTGAACACAGAACGGGGAGGAGAAATCAAAAAGTTAAAGACGAATGAAACACGAGCGGCTTCGGTCGCTCTGCTGGACTCTGGCCTGCGTCATGTGCTAAAATAGAAAACGTCAAACGGTTCATCATAAGAGTCCATTTACAAAAACCAAACACAGGAAGGTCTCTGTCCCAGGGAGCAGCGCTGCACCCCCTAGTGGTGGCAAGCTGCCCAAACACATGACTGAACTCAAACATTTTCATATAAACTGAGATCACATTCACTTACACCAGGGGTGTCCAAACTCCGGCCCGCGGACCAACTGCGGCCCGCGATCCATTTTTAATTGGCCCGCAAGTAATTTTATAAATCTGCACTGAAACTGTGGCAGTTATGAAAGAGTATAATGTACGACGTCATTATGAAACCAAACATCAGGCCTCCGACACTGGTGCTGAGCGAGGGCAGAAATTAAAGCAAAGGGTAGCTCTCCTGCAGGGTCAGCAACAGTATTTATTTCGTGCTCAAAAGGTCCAAGAAAAGGCTCCAATAGCAGCTATGAGGTCGCCCAACTCATCGCGAGACATGGCGAGCCTTTTTCAGATGGAGACCTCATAAAACACGCCTCGTTAAAGTCACCGAAATAATGTGGAAAAAGTGCAGGACTTCAACGACGTCAGCGTGTCCAGAAATCCAGTCGTGCAACGCACTGAAGACTCGTCAGCCAACATTAAACTGCAACAGTCTGATAAAGCTGTGCCACAGACGCCGCACAGCTGCTAATTTTTTTGCGGGGAGTGGACGAGAGCACGAGCGCTTTAAAAATATATCCCACAGTACCCGTGTGTTAATAAGCATGCATGTGCACATGCTTTAAATATCAATAATGCACATCAATTCTGTCACTACTCTTCTTTTGTGCACCACTTTCTTATATGCATTTTTCTTGTGAACACACAGAGTACACACCGCTGTGCACAGCGCACGCACACGCAGTCAGCTGATCTCATCTGATGCAGATTTGCTCCTTGATCAAGTGACATTTGTCCGGATTTTTGGCACGAGTGGCGTCGGATCAGCACCACGGCTGGATGTCCCGATTTACAAACCCAGCGCAGCTGATACTCACCAGAAGAATTTACTAAAATTATACGGACGCCTGTTATTAACTCCAGTTCAGTCTGTTAATGTTGATAACGGTTTCAAACGGACGTTAATAGACGTTTATTGTTTTCTCTCTGTGCTGTAAATCTTCTGAGGCTGTTCTGAGAATGAGCTTCCAAAGCTTTTTCTGAATAAATCAATAAAGATCCATTTATGTAAAGCTGTGATGAAGGCAGTTTAGCCTTTAATTATATTCAACAATATAACATATTCGACCACTTTTAAGTGATTTTTCTAACTTTAATACAGTAAATTTAAGGTTATATAACTAATTTATAGTAAGTGGCCCCTCCTATATTTTTATGTATGTGGCCCTCAGTGAAAAAAGTTTGGACGCCCCTGACTCACACTGTCTGGGTGTTTAAACAGGAGAAAACTAGTCTGAAAGTCAGAAAACCAGCAAAAAAGATTCAGCTCACAGACACTTTCCACATCCTGATCCTGACACCCGGGCTGTGGCAGGTGACATCAAACCATGGTGATAAAATTTGAATAATTCGTTTAACTGACCAGGATTATGGTTGGGGGACGGGAAGCTTCTGTAGCTTGTGCCGCAAAACCTCAGAGGACCATCTGCCTCCATATCGGCACATCCTCCTTCACTACATCCATGAATCTTCTCTGAGGGCTCCACCTTAAACATTTCCACCATCCCTCCTCTGCACACATCCAAACCATCTCAGCCTCTCTAACATATCATCTCCTCACTCATTCACACCTGTTCTGACATGTTGAATCTCCAGCTCAGCTTCATTTTAAACGATCCGACCACCTCCAGCTTCCAGAAACATGTAAACGTGTTTTACTCACAAAGCGATTTTCTTTGCCTTTGGTGTCTTTGCAGCTCGCCGTGAGCGCCTTCTCGATGTCTGCGCTGGTAAACTTTACATCCTTGTCCTTCAGCAACTGATAAAACTTCCCCAGGAAGGTCACGCACACTGAAACAGGAAAACAAAAGTCAACTCAACGAGCGGTTAAATCTTTGTGTAGAAAGAAAAACACAAGCCAGTCACAACAAAGTCCCTCGTCTTATTAAATATGAAGTACTGTACAAAGACATCTGTATATATAGATTAGATTTTCCTTTATTTATAAAATAATTAGGATGTTTAAAATGTGATGACTTCTTATTCGTTTTTCCCTCATTGAATAAAAACTGAATTTGACACTTTGTCAGATAAAAACTTCTACAGATTTATGTTTTTCAAAAACAGTCTGACAATTTCCAGATTACAAAATCTTTAACAACAAATTCTCCAAAACAAAAAATAAATTAAAAACAAAAAAAAAAAAGGAAAAAATTAAATGTTGGGAATCAGACGTACAGATCCGTCTGCAACCTGAAAGAGTGACTGAAAGCAGCAGAGATTTGCGATAGAAACAACTTATTCCATATCAAGAATGAAGGAGAACAACTAGATGCAAATACTAGGGGTGGGGAAAAAAATGGATACTGTGTAGCATGGTGATATTTTGTTTGCTAATAATGTATGGATACAGGGACAGCAGAAATCGATATTTTGTTACAAAAAGGTTTTTGTGCTCTGACTTCAGAGCATGTTGATCCTTTTTCTGAGCAAGAATCCTGACATTCCTTCACTGTCCAAATGTGTTTAACTTGTTTTTGGCAGCAATAAACATGACAGTTTACTTATTTTAATTTAAGACATGTTTTATTTTAATTAAGTTTTAAACTTTTTTATTTAATGTAAAATTATATTTTGTTTTAATTTACTTTCAAATTCTTCAGTTGCTGAAGGGGCTGCATAGTTTTCATAAACTGCATAGTTCAGAATAGCTATAATTGTACCAGATGGTTGATTCAGTTAAGTTGGACTAGACTGTAATACAAACCGTTCAGTTTGTCAACAATCAAACTGAAATGAGAGAAAGACTGAGTGTGAGACTTTGATATTAGATAAAATGAATATTGATAAAGTTTACCTTTATGTACAGAATCTGAATATCGCAAAATATTTTTAAAAATTGCAATAATATCGTATCGTGGGATGTATGGTGATTCCCACCTCTAGCAAATACTGACACTCGCAGCCTTTCTGAAAAGACCCTGCAGACTTTATTTGGAATTTGCTATGAGACGGAAAGTTAAATTCAACAGTCAGTGAGAAATAAAACCTGCATGTATAGAATATCCAGTCAGAGCTGATTAAAACACGAATAAGGTTTAAAAGAGCTTATTTTATTTAGGTTAGACCACCAGACGTCAGGATGATTCCCACTGGTGGGTCAGGAAGTGATTTCCAGTATTTAAACTACTGTAAATGACTTGTTGGCCTACAACCTCTGAACCATATGTCAAACACATCTCTCCTGATAGAAACAGAAATAGCATGCTATTTTAAGCCAGAAGGAATATTTCTGTCGTGGGTAGAAGCTCCATCAGTCTCTGTCAAAGCAACTCTAATATATTCTTTATTTATAAATAAAGAATATATTAAAACTATTATATAGTAAAACTCTCATTGACATTAAAAAGAGAGATCAGGCCAAGAGGGCAGCAGGAAGTAGAACAAATGTAACATAACAGTTATATTGAGATAGTTTAAGTGGCCAAGAAGGACTGGCTTGTTTATAATGTGGAACAGTATGTACAATAGTTATTAAGTCATAATGATACCTGCAAACACGTCATTTTATTTTATATCCAACCTATTGGCACATCCTGTTGATGCTGAGTATTTATAAATATGAACAAAGATATTAGACTTAAAAAACTCCGTTTGTGGCACAAACTGGGATCCTGATAGGCCCCTGACTTTAAGGCTCTTTGGTTTTAACACTTCATTTAAATGTTCTCAAACACAAACACGTGGTCACTTTTTATTGTGATTTCTAACCTGGCTACAACAGCCAATCCAACCACTTCACAGGCGAAGCTTCAGACTTTTACATCCTGATGTTTGATTCTGTGTCAGCCTGCAGATATCCCGTCTGTGGCTCGCGCTCACAGGATGCTGCCAGGTGTGTCTGCAGGTGAGTTTTGGTTTACTGGAAGTGATGAAGCTCGTAATTCTGGTAACACGAGAACATTAGCTCTGGATGCTTCCTCACCCCTCTTTTTGGAATAGTGACACCCCTGTAAGCACCAGCTCCGCTCCCTTCGCCACGGTAACCCTGGCAGGTGGAGTTTAGACCGCTTTCGGGTGGAGGTCTTTTAAAAGTTGTTGAACCCTGATCGCTGTAGCTAAGCTAACTGAAGCTAGCACACGGACCTACCTTCACAGTCTCCTTCCTTCAAGGCTTCGGAGGGACCCGGCACGAGAGCGAGGGCGAGCGCCACCGACAACCCGCTCAAACACAACATTTCTGCGAGGATAAACACTCAGAATGCCGCCCGGTTAACCGCTGTTGGACAGGGAGACTCCGCACTCATGGACCGCAGGCGCTTCTGCACAGACGCCGGTAAAGTGAAGGATCTGTGTGGTCTTCCCGGCGCCACGTCACGCTACGCCAGCACCTCATTGGTCGAGAAGTCCGACTCGTTCCGGAGTCCTCCACGAATTCACCTCTGATTGGACGGAGACAGAGCATTCTGGGGACAGCGTCCAGTTGGCGCCGGCTGATTGGTCCACACCCTCACCGTGCTCCCATAATGTATGTCAGCGGAAGGCGACTAGTGGCCCGTTATGGAGGACAAACAGTGCCACATTTACGAATAAATACACAACTAGCTTTATAAAAACGACATTGTTAGTGTAAAGGGACAATCACAATACCTTTATCTTACTTTAGGAAATTAATTAATTAATTTCAAAACAGCCTGACAAAAATGAAACTGGTGAAATATAGGGATACATTTTGATTTCATCATTTTTATTACGAAAGTTTGTATTTAAGATTTTCATTGTTAGTCTTGACATTTATCCAAGTATTTATTAGTCTATTTATATAATTTTCATCCTCCATGGCTCAGATGTATCTGTGATATTAAATCCCAGTTTACATCTTCTATTTGATGATTAAAAATATGATGAAACTCTTCTGTTGGGCAGAATCGGGTAAGCATAGAAAGTAATCTCTCCTATAACAAAATACTGGAACAACCCAGTTTTAGCCAGAGGCAAAATTGTAGTGCAAAAGCTGCGGTTTGGTTGCAAGTAGGTCAGAGAAAAATGAAAAATGAATGGATTCATCAACAGTTCACAGATTTACTGTTTACAGTCAGAGGGCTTTTTACCTGGCTATATCACCTTGGTAACACAGTAATACATCACCTGGTCTGGAGCGAGTTAGGTTCATTTTTATCTTAAAATCAACTGGAAGTGCCACACTTTCACTGATTTGTTTTGGGTTTTTGTTATTTCCAGCATGTTTTCAGTGTGATTCTCTCCCGGTGGAATGTTTTAAACCCCCTGAATGAAGCCCAGCTGTAAAGGTACAGCAGCTCAAACTGTGCCTCACTGTCACTGGAGATTACATGTATTATTTTGGTGAAGCAGGAAATATAGAATGATTTTATAGTTTACTCACACAGACTATCTATTCAATCAGATAAATTTCTCTTTAATCTGTGACAAACAGAAGCATTTTTCACGTTTGCGTTTTTAGACTGTGGGACTTTTAAATGGATCCAGCTTAAACTCTAACGTGAGGCTGGAGTTAAATTGTTTTAGTGTGCCAAAACACACGTTTAGCATTTTTATGGAACAATAATTTGTCATATTGCTGCAGTGTTGCATTTACTGTTACTTTTATTATGTTCTTTATAGATTTTAGACACCATTTTATCATGATATAACTTATTGCTCAAGCAGGTGACACTCATGGGGATCAATTTGTGCACAAGACACGGGAAACGCCCCTTTTTTGTGAGCGTGCCCAGAGCCTAAAGCAGAGAGCATGACTTAAGAGACAGTTGTTGATAACCGCCATCTGTTATCTGTGACTGGGGCTTCAGGGTTTGTGTTGAAATTATTTTATTACTTCCTGTAAACTCCGTGCGAGCATGTTAGAAAAATCTCTGATTAGCTTCATTGACACGAGTGAAGACGACGAATTCTCCATTTTTTACTTCTTTATTGAGTGAAATTAAATCCAGACGGGCGACTCCTGAGGTCGCCACAAACACCAAAAACAGAATCACACTTGGCATGACAAGTTTGCGTGTTCCTGTCTTCTGCAAGACCCAGCACCAGGAGCTTTGGCAACTTCATTTGTAAACCGAAAACAAACAAAGAAAAGTGATCCACAAACAAAGAGAAAGGCGAAACTAAAGCGAAACAGCTGGCTGTGACGTGTTTCTGTCAGATTTAGTAAAAATCACAGAAAGTCAAACAGAAACATTAAACGTGGGTTAGTCTACTCTGTGGCCATCAGCCACAACATTAAAACCGCCCGCCTGACACGGTCTGCACACCTGCCGACAGTCAGGCTCCAAAATACGACAGCTTCTGGTTATCAGAGTTACTGGATACGAAGCATCTTTAAAGAAATCTGAGAGAGTGTGCTATCAAAACACGTTGGATTCAAATATAATCCACTTCAACACGTTGAGTGCAGTCGAAGGCTCTGGGCCTCATTTCTGGATTATTTTTGTCACATTAATCTCACCGTCTTGTAGTTAGTATCAAATTCTTTTCTACATTTGTCGGTATGTCCTTTCACTCACCCGAAGAAAAAAGAAAGACAAAAAAAAGTTGGATTTTTCTAACTTAATGATTTTTCTAACATTCAAAAGTCACACCCTCCCCTACTGCAGGCACAGCGGGCAGCCGTGCACGTGCACCTCTGGTTGTGGGTTTACAGGCTGACACTCTGTCACTGACCCACTAAACCAAACTTATACTGAATGTATAACAATTATTCAGAAAAACGTTTAATCTTCATGCAAATTTATGAGAATTTCATGAGAAAAACAGCAACCTGTCTCTGTGCATTAGCCCTGTGACAGACCTGCCTCTGGCCCTATGTCAGCCCCTCGGCTCCACCTCCAGAAAGGTGGGTTAAAGTTAACGCTAGCAGAGCGCTAGCAGGATGTGCTTGGACCAGCTTTGAAACGGCAGTCTGTGGCCCCCGGGGCTGGTTCCTATGGGCTCAGGGGCCTCGATCGGGCCAGCTGTTTTGTTTTGCTGCTATAACAGAGCGTGGGAATATAACAGACGTGGATTAACAGACCGTCACAACTTAACATGTGGATCTCACCTATGAGTGGTTCTAATGTTGTGGCCAACCTTTGTCCATTTAAATGAAACTTGTATTCCTAACTCTTCCTTCTACAAGCACCTAACTTTCCTCCAAGGCCAACTTTTCTCTCATCAACAGAAAAAAATACCCTTGTTACCGTCTTATCATTTTCCTTATCTGACATAATAATAGTGGTAATAATAAATCTGACTCTAAGTGTACATCATCTCGGCCATGTGCGACATCTTTTTGGGGATGTATAAATAATACTCCATGTAGCCAGAAAGGTCCTCTATTGTGATGTCATCCACGTAGGCGCGCGCCTGCTCTGAGCAGGAGCGAGGGGAGCCTGACGACAGCGCCGGAGACGCCGCCGCCGCGTTACAGCTGAGAGTTCTGGATGCTTCCTCGCTGCTCGGCAGGCTCCTCTCACACTCCGATATGACGTTGCGGAGCCCCGTGAAGGAGTAGACTTCCACACCGTGCCACCCTTGATGATGGCACTGACACTCGACCCCCTGCTTGCCGTCCTCTTGAGACTCTGAGCTGCTTCTCTGGGCACAGGAACAGGCGGCGTGGGGACCCTCGGCAGACCTGCCGCTGTGGAGTTCGGACAGAGCTCGGAAGTCAGCAGCCTCTGCCGGTCTGGATCTCGGGGATGTTCCCGCTCTGGTTTCGCTGCTCTGCGGGCTGCTGTCCTCACTCGACTTTCCTCCGGCCAGCCCGGACGTAGCGGTGATGACAGTGGGGATCTCTTGTGAGGACTGTGGGGAAGCCACGCTTCTAATATGCGTCTCATAAGCAGCACAGGATCCAAAAACCAGAGTGGGGACATGCCCGGGCGACCCTGAAGAGGAGTGCTCTTTTGGGACCGGGATGGCCACGGGCGAGGCGGCTAGTCCGTCTGCCGCAGGACAAGGTGGGGCAGGCTCAGGCGCGGCCAGGCGCTGGTGCTTCGGGCAACCACTAGGGGGCGACAGTGCAGACGCTCCGGACGTGCTGCAGTAGGTGAACTTCGGTGGGTGGAGGATGGGCGACTTGGACCTGCGACGGCGCTGTGTTCTGGACGCTCCTCTGGAAGTTTTCCTCATGCAGCTAAAAGGACGAGAAAGAAAATCAAATATCACAAAGAAGAACTCCAAAATAAACACTCAACGAGAAAAGAGACGTCAGCTGAAAGACCAATGACCACAAAAATGCAGCTGAAATAATCCTAAGACACAACACAAAGTCTGACCTTAAAAAAACTTATTTTTCAGTCCAGATGTTTGCTGACCTCTAAGCTACAATTCCACCCAACCCCTGATGTCAGACAGACTTTTATCTCCATCAGCCTGGATCACAGCTAGCATCTGCAGTCCTGGTTCTGTTCTGAGGATCTGCTCTGAGATCAAGGGCCACTGTAACCAGAACCTGCAGCTGGCGGAGCGCCGGTGCCACTGTGTTGAGCTCACAGATGCTGCACATCAGAAGAAAGGCCACCAGCTGGAGAGGCAGCTGGTTACTGCTCTGTTAGTCAGTTTCATTTAATCATTTACTCTTTGCTGAAAAAAACAAAAAGTCACCAGTGTTGGAATATCACTGGCATGAATGAATACTTCTCCACAGACTGCCACATCTTAGCATTTAGACTTCACAACCTTCACAGGTTGTTTTTAGAACAAAAAACAAAACAAAACACTAAACACGTGGGTTTGATCTCCTCCTCACGTGTTCACGTATTTATTAAACAAGCAAACAATGCCTGACTTAAACTTTATGACTCAGCTCAGAGTTAAAATAACCAGTTTAGCCTGTTTTTTTCCTAATGACGCTGTAATAAAAACCATTACACTCCACTGGATTAGAACAGTTAAAGCATCCACCAGTTAAGAAAGGTCAAACCAGAGTGTCTGAGTCCTGAGGCTGTGTTTAGGATGGAACTGATAGAACGAAACGTGCCTCCTCTTCTTTTCTGACTCAGTAGAAAAAAGCTCACAATGATGGACACAAGTATCCACTCTGTCTGTTCCTGTGATCGAGCGTCTCCCAGAGAATCAGCCTACCTGTGCCAGTTGTCTTTCGGGCAGCCGAGTTTGGGCTTCGCTCCGCTTGAGTCAAGAGAAGCTCGCGATGTTGCTCTGGAAGTTACCGCCTCCGAAACACTCACAGCTCCGGGCAAACTGGAAGGAGGGGAAAAGAGATTAAAGCAGAGTTGCTGCCATGTGATTCGCTAAATAGACAAGGAGTCAAACAGGTGAACCTAATAAAGTGGCCTGTGGGGGTTTTAATTTAAAAAAAATATTTTAAAATAAATTAAAAACTCTTTTTTGGCCTGTGTTTACCTCTCAGCATCAACCCTCAGCTTCTTGAACGCCATCTGCAGCGTCTCCTCCTCACAGTCCTTCCCTCCTGCCTCCATGGTGGGAGGAGGCCGCTCTGACCAGCCACCCAGCTACAAAACAGAAACACACAACAGTGTTTTGCAGATGAAGCCACACGGGTAAGTGCGCATCACGGTTTCCTTCACAGAGATTCCAATTTTAATTAAAAGTCACATCTGTTATCAAGCGGCGCTGAGAATATGCTGCTTAGTGGGAGCAGCTGTTCAAAGAGTCAGTATAATGAAAACACTGGACGAGTAAACAATATCAGAAAATTAACTAGAACTAGTCTTTAATCAAATCACACACACACACACACACACACACATACATATATATATATATATATATTCACCCATCATCACAGAAGATGAAAGAGACAAATAATTTCTGCTCCTTAAAGAGGCATTTTTGTGTTTTCTGAGTCAACATTTTTTATTAATTTCCAAGTAAATTAATTATCAGACAGACATAAGTGGTCATAAGAAGGTCTTTTCTGCCTTTCTAAAAAAAATTAACAACTACTACTCCAGTAATGAAAAAAATCAATTAAAAATAAAGGCCATGTTCGCAGATCCAAGGAGCTAAAAACAATTCTAAAATAAACAATAAATCAACAAACACTGAACTTTTGGTTGAGATGTTATTGATCGATCAGCTGGGCTATAGATAATCCAATCAGATCGGCAGACGTGATAAACGTGACAGCAAACTCGGAAAAACACGACAGCAGGGGTTCCGTTTCTGAAGGAAATATAAGTGCTATCCACCGTTTACTGAGACATTATAACTAATAAATCAGAGATCACTCCACAATGACACGCAGAGTTCTGTGAATGAGTTTAGCAGGCCTCTAGTTAAAGACGAGCGGAGCCGCTGCCAATAAAAACACATTACTTGAGATAAACCGAATAAATGAAATGAAACGTGACACCGAGAGACTAATGCACGTCTGTCGAGCTTTCGCAATAAAATTAGACTTAGTTAATGCCTGAAACGCTGAAAATCTCTGCATGTAAAGAGCGTGTTTTCAAACCCTTTGCGCTAATGCTAGCAGGCTGCTAGGCTAACTAGCTAGTTCGGCATTGGAGGTCATATTAACTGCTGTTAATATGCTTGCAACACCTCTAAAATACAGGAGGGCATACTTACGGTTCAGGATATCCCAGTCACGGTGAAGGGAGAGAGGTGTCCAGGGCATAGAGGGGCTTTTCCTCTGAACGGGCCCTCAGATGTTGGTTAGCCAGGTAGGCTATCGAGAGCTACGCTAAGCTAAGCTAGCTTCAGGGTCTGAACGTTTTAGAGCGACTCTTTCTCCGGGACAACGAGATCTGTTCCTTCGGGGGGAGAGTGAGCACGGACGGTTACATGGAATCGGTCACGGATGGATACGAGCCGTGATCAACTAACGGAGATTACAGCGCAGACGTTCGGACTCAGTTCGAGACGTTTCTCTGTCCTCGGCTTGTTTACAGTCGAACCGTCGCAGTGACTCTGCAACAACGCACCCGCTGACGCAGCGAGCTGACGTCACTCTTCAAAATAAAACTATTTTATTTATACAAAAAGTATTCACCCTCATTTCTTTATATTTGCTTCCAGGGAGCCAGAGTGTATTTAAAGCTTCACAACGCTCCAGCTTTATGATGGACGGTTAAGGCTCTTTAGACATTGGCTGCTTTTTACCCGCAAAGAAAGCTCCATTTAGGACACAATCTGGTATTTTCATTGTTGTAGTAACAGTTTTTATTATGCAGAGTATGTGTAAAGTGAACGGAGTTTCGGTAACAACAGGCCTGCAGATGTGCATCTGTACTCTCTGACTGCATCAATGAAAGCGACCACTGAGCGGCAGCCTCTGCTTTGGTTTCGCCGCCCGAACCGCAGCTCCGTGTTTGCTCTCGGGGACTGCATAGTTGACTTTCTGCATGACCTAGGATTATTCATCTGGGTGTGTCATCTTCTGTTCAGCGCCCCGGGATGAAAAGGATCGTGAACTAAAGCAATCAAACCTGTTCTGGACCAAAGGAAACAAAAGGGGGAAAACACAGCTGTTTTCAGAGCAGCCTGTTTGCAGTGATTTCACAATCTGTGGATTTCTCTCTCGTGTCGTCACTTACAGCGTGCAATAACACAGGCTGATAGTGGTTTTTTTTGTGGTTGGTTTGTTTATTTTTTTTGAATCAGGAACTCACCATCAGAGGGATAAATAATATCCTTAGCATATGAGTAACTTGGAAAAACAGGTTGTTATGATCAACATGGTAAAAAAGGAACAAAGTGCATT
>NC_142108.1:32400000-32440000 GCF_056152115.1 Neolamprologus brichardi | reverse complement strand
GCATAATCATCTCTAACTGCACCACAGGGCCAGCTGTTCAACCCACGACTGTATGCAAACTCATTGCTGTTCCTAATGAGTCATGTCATGGCTGCAAACTGAATTGCAGTCGTTTGTGTAGAGGGAGAAGAGCAGATGAGAGGCCACACCCCTGAAAGGGGAAGTGCTGATTAACACCAGCCACACCTGCTGCTTCCTGTCTGTTAGAATAATGTGCGTTGTCTTCATGTCTTCACATTTTTAACTTTTTTGTGATCTCGCTCTAGCTGTGTGTCTTTGCCTGCCACACACAGCGTATCATGATATAAACTACAGCACTCATGCAGTTTGTCTTTCATGCAGTCTGGTCAACAGTAGCAGGTGAGGAGTAGTCAGGAGTTCGTGGAGAGTGTTAGGTTGAGGCAGAAACGCGGCGAGGAAGAGGAAGATGGGGGCAGGGTTACTTTTAGTTTGCCCAAAATATAAACTGAGGAAACACGGCTGTGCACACAACCGCATCACCTCAGACATGAAAAGAAGAACTCAAAGTTTCAATTTCTTAAAGATGACTTCAGCATTTAGGACCAACAACATGAAAAGCAGTTTCCTGCTCATTATGTTCCTGCTGACAGGTAAAACTATAACTATGGCTTTATTACTGATATTAGAGACAGAGAGATCTGTTACTGCATCTTAACCAAGTAGATTGAATCAGTACATCCTGTGGGCTGGTATGGCTACAGCTCTTTTTGAATATCTTGAACATGAGCTTAACAGACTCACTGCTCCACTTTTTTAACCACGGCACATTTTTCACTTAACATAAGGTATAACCAGGAAATATGTTATTATTTTCTGCACTTTATTGTAATGCAGGAGTGAAAGTAAAATTAAAAGTGAGTGACGCTCCTGGAGGTTTGAATTATCCAGCTAATTAAAAATATGCAATAAAAGTCACAGCAGACATGTTTTGGCCTCATCACAATTATAGAAAAAGATGGAATAAGTCCAAATACAGTTGCGAAAGTTCAGATTTATTGCTTTTATTATTGATATATGATAATATCAAATAATATGGTATTAATTAATCTTATTGATGTACTAATGCAGACAGACTGTGTTAGAACGTGTCTTTAGAGTTTTGTTTGAACCTCTGTGATTTATTTTAAGTGACTGAGGTGAAGTAAATATTTGTCCTCAGCCTGTGAGATGTCACAACAGAATGAATGCAGAACATGGGTTGAATTCACCTGCAAGACACCAAAAGCTAAAGAAACACAGCAAATCCTAAAGGTGGTCTTCAGGGAACTTAAAATTGAGGAATCCTGGAAGAAAATGTGCAAAACGTCTAACCCATCATCCATCAAAGAGAAATCACTTGGTAAGAATTTCTTTTTTGAAACTCCAGTCATCTTATATCTGAAGTTTTGTTTATTTTAATTTTAAAAAGTCAAATGTAAGAAACCACAAAATGTTAGTTTAGTTTTACTTTTATAACATTTTTTTCTCCAGCCTGAAAGCAAAAGTCTGATAAGTCTATTTTTTATTTATTTTTTTTTTTTTTTGCCTGTCCCGTTTGGCTCTTTTGCCATCAGAATTATTGTCTAAAGGCGAAAAAAGATGCCCAACAGATTTACTTTACCAAATGGACCATCCCAGGCTTGCCGTAATCGTCTATTTGATTCACCTTTTATTGTTTATTTTATTTTATGACAAGTCTAATTACTAAATGATTTTCTCCTCCAAGTCTTCATTTTTAATAAGTTAAAGTTGCAATTAAGAGTAAAAGGCAAATTTAATGAAAATTAAATAATTTACAACTTCAAATACAATAATTTGGATAACTCATATGATATACACCTTAATGTATTTCATTTGGAATGCTTAATCTACCGTTTTTTCCTCCATTGTAGTGAAAATTAAATGCCTGCAGCAATTGAATCAAATTGCATACAGAACAACTAAAACCACGATCAAATGTGATCATGAAGGAGACAACAAACCATTTTTTTTCTGCAAAGAGAATAACTCTGTCTGTGAGAACATGGTAGAATCTCCTCGACAGTCAAACAGCAGATTCACTTTCACAAAGACAAACAGAAACTTCAGCCTGTCCATCAGTAACGTGTCCTCACAGGATAAAGGTGTCTACTGGTGTGGAGTGAAATTAGAGAAAGAGGTCGCGCTCCAAAAAATACAACTGAATGTGGAACGTGAGTAACTCTCGTAATGTCTTCCAGTTGTTGCAGTTTCCGTTTTATTTAAAGGCGTGCCTAAATACTGCGTGTAAGTACTTGCTTTCTTCTGTTTTCTACAGATATTCAGAATTTCACAAGATCACCAGCTGCTGGTCAGAACTTCACATACTGGTGTAAATGCAAACACGATGCCTCATCTTCAAAATCAATCTGTAAGGGAGACGATCCATCTATATGCCAAACTCTAGTAACGACCAATGAGCCTGATAAGAACAAGAAGTTTTCCATAAATGATGAAGACGGGAAAAATATTACTGTTACAATAAGAAATGTAACAGCAGATGACAGCGGGACATACTGGTGTCGAGCGAAAAACGACAACCAACGAATCTGCAACAAACTGATCCTGACTGTAGGTGAGTCACGCTGTTTTATTCTGTGGGTGTTATCTGACATGTTCACAATCTACAGGATATTACAGAGCAGTAATAATTCACATTAATAACAACATACGTTTGTCCTGTTAAATTTCAGCCAATAAAAAGTCGTCTAAAGTGACGACTTCTGATATCTGATAATAAAAACTCAACAAACCCTTTAATTTTATGTAAAGAAGCAAACCAGGAAAACGTTACGTGAGAGGAAGTGGTTTGATACAGAAAGAGCTTTAAGACAGTAAAGTGGGCGTGTTCAGCTGATAACCTTTTGTGTCATTAAGGACTGAGATTGTGCAACTAAAATGATTTAACATTGACTTTAAACTTTAAACTACACAGACTCTTAAATCTGTGTGCTTCCACAACTTTCAGTCTGCTCTGATTGCAGACCTGTGAGACCTGCACTGAGTCCTGTATATGCTGCGAAAGAATCAGTTTAACAGGCTGTGTGTGGTTTCATCAGCCACTTTTAGAAGTCAGTCCCATTACTCTAAAACAGACTAACAAGCATACAGAGTACCTACAGCAATGCTGCTGCATTTGTTTTCATTTCCTGCTCCTCCCTTTGAGTTGTGGTGTGTGATGGCTGAAAATTATCAACCAAAGCTAAAAATATGCGGTTTCAGCTTCGAGATCAGGGCTTAAAGGAAAGATAGACATTTACACAAGTGTGAAGAATCATTAAGATCAATCATCAAGAATCATTATCAACGGTATCAAGTGTCCCAATGAGCTATGAAAGTCGGATGTCAAGCTATGAACATTAGCAGGATCCTAAATTCAAATAAATGTAGCATTAATTGGTTTTTTTTATGCAGTTAATTTCTGCCGCATTAATTGTGTGTTTTCGTCTCTGTGACAATAAACCATGGGTAAAAGTTAGATCAGGTCAATTTTAAAAACTACTGACACAAATTTGGGATTAAAATGTATTATTAAGGTCGTTGTTTTAACAGAAGGATCAAAAAAGAAGAAAATAAACTTTTAAACCGACACATTTTGTCTTATTTATCAAATTAATTAAAATAAAAATCAATAAAAATTTCAAACATTTTCATAAATACAACTTCCTTGACCTTCATTTTTCTTTCAGGATCACCAGCAACATCCACATCTACCATTTCATCGACTACAGCGACGACTACAGCGACGACTACTGCGACGACTACTGCGACGACTACAGCTGCAGCTGCTGGGAGACCTGGTGAGAGAGGACTTTTACTTTTTCATTTAAGTAAAATTCACTTTAAATTCCTCAGCATAGAAATGTGAGCGTCACAAACGTTTTCTTTTTAACTGATGCTGAATATGTTTCTGTTTTATTTGCGAGGCGTCTCTGAAGCCATCATTTCTGTGATCGTCTGTGTGGCTGTGCTGCTTTTTGTGATACTGATGATCCTAATCTATAAACGTAAGTTCCTGTTTGTTTGCACACCATTAATAGATATGCTCATTTGTACCCACAAACCACATTCATGGACTTCCTTATCTCACACCGATGATGTCTAAAAACACAGCAGCAAAAGTATGCAGACATTTCTTCATTAGAGCTGATAATCTTTGTAAATGTCCACTTAAATCCAAAACATAAACTGCTCATTTATGTTTTGTTGTCTTGTCTTTGTTTTCTGTTTAACAGGATTTTCACGTTCAAAAAACACAGGAAATGGTGCAGCAGCATGCCGTACCAAAGAGGTTTGTGTGAAAATGTGCAACACTTCTGCAGCAAACAAGATCAAAACCTCGTTTTCTTCCCAGTGTGTTCATCTGAAGTTCACCGTACACAGGATCTCTTTTCTTTATCTGGCTTCACTTTTCCAGTCGAGGTGTCAGCATGTTCACATGAAGGAGGCGCTGTTGGCAGCATGTCACTGATCAGGAACAGTTTTAACCTCGTTCATTCATCTGCAATCACAGCTCATGGTCATTAGTTTTTAGTTTACTGTCTTAGCTTAGACATAACCAACCCAGCATAGCCAGTGTTGGGAAGGTTACTTTTAAAATGTATTCCACTACAGACAGTGTTGGGGAGTAACGGAATACATGTACCGCCGTTACGTATTTAAAATACAAAATATGAGTAACTGTATTCCGTTACAGTTACCGTTTAAAAAGGTGGTATTTAGAATACAGTTACTTTGTTGAAATAAATGGATTACACGGCGGTACTTTCCTGTTTCATATTGTGGCGGGTCAGGACTGTTTGGGTTTTGTTTGACAGCTACGTTCTGTTGTTCCAGGCGGCAGCGTTACGGTTGCCATGGTTACAGGGTGCCGCTCTCTCTCTCTGCGTGTTTCCTGGGTGAGAGAGGCCTTTTTGTTGTTGTTGTGCTAAGCTAATAGGCAGAATGCTACAGGTATAGCTCTAAAGAATGTAGCATCATGGGCAGTGTAGTCCGTGCTGCAGGGAGAATGGACTGCCATACACGTTATGTGTCTGTGAGCGAGGGAGGGAGAAAAAGGAAAAGTACGAGCTGTCATCGAGCAAAAACGGGAGCTGGAAGCATGTAAATATAATAATAACCACTGCAGCCAAGAAGAGAGCCTGACGAGCCCAGCTGTAAGTAAGCTATTAAGACTCGACTGTACACCGTGTTCGTGTTTTCCTCTGAAACAATAAGTTCTGTTGGAGCAGCCTTTCAACGCCTCTCTCTGTCTCTCGCTAGCAAAGTTGACCCAGACAACAAAGTAAAGCTAGTTTTCAGCTACGAGCCGACACAGAACCCACCGTATTAGCCAGAGGTCCCTTTACTACGGTTCGGAGCCGCGGACCTTCAGTAACAGTAATAAATCACAGCAATAGTACATTCATGTAGTTGTAAACAGCATGATAATATATTAAGTAATCCAAAGTATTCAGAATACGTTACTCTCATTGAGTAACGTAACGGAATACGTTACAGAATACATTTTGGGGCATGTATTCTGTAATCTGTAATGGAATATATTTTAAAAGTAACCTTCCCAACACTGACTACAGATTACAGAATACATGTCTCGAAATGTGGGATGCAAAAGTTTGGCCAACCTTGTTAATAGTCATTATTTTATAAATCGATGGTTGTTACAATAAAAAATGTCAGTTAAATATATCACATAGGAGACACACAAGGTGATATTTGAGAAGTGAAATGAAGTTTATGGATATAAAGAAAGCAAAGACTTCACCATAAACTGACATGTAAATGTTATTTCCACACACAACAGTTGTGTAGTCAGAGTTCTCTCACATGACCAAAAATAATGATCATATTACTTCAGTAAAGAAATCAAATACACTGCTTTAAAAAAACAATAATTTCTCATTCTTCCCGTGAAGGACTGTACCTATGAGGAGATACAGCAGCGCCTCCAGCTGCCAGACTCAGAAAATGCAACCAACACAATTTATGCCACCGTCAGCTCTCCAAACCCTGTGCCCTCAACACATTATGCTACCATTAACTTTCAAAACTCCGATAAAGCTGCTGGTGAGACAGTCAGACTCGGCTACTCTGCCTGTGAATATTCTACTGTGAAGTTTCCCAAATGTCGAACTGACTCGAGTGACACCCAACTGTACCTGCCGACTGAGGAGCCGCTCTACTCAACAGTCAACAAGCCCAGAAAATGAGATCATTTATTTAAAGAATATAACACATTTATGAATAAAAATAATGTATTTAGTGTTTGAGTCACAGTGATTTTGTGATGGTGTTTAGGCGCTGATCTGTTCTGAGATCTTAGATTTTATTTCCCTGTGAAGATGATTATTAAAGCCTATCAGGAAGATGCGGACATGCCTCTTTCACAGGAGGAGAAGCCAACAAAGAGGTCAAGTGCTTTTGTACCACACTGTGGTACGATACACAACATCCACACTTAGAGCCCCTGACTTTAAACACAATGAATGTGAAAGTATCCTAAGCATCTGGATTGAATAATAATATATCAAAAGAATTAGCTGTTATTTATAACTTAACTCTCTACAGCACAGCATTGCTGCTTGGCAACAACATGCCCAGTACATGTGAAATGAACTGAGCCAACCAATCAGAGTGCTGGAAAAAGTATCAAATTTCAGTCCTATAAGATGCTCGAGTCACTGTCGAGCAGTATTAGTACGGTGGGGCATCCTGTTCTGACACATGGTCACAGGACCAGATGATGTGTGAAGCTGCCATTGTAAGTGCAGGGCTCGCAAAATTTCAAAATCCCTGGTAGCCCTTCGGGCAGGGACTCTTCAGTTTTTGGTAGCCCAAAATAAATTTAAGTAGCCCGAATAAAAAAAGAGCAATTTTTTTCATTGATGCTTTGTTTCCTGTTTTGTTTCCTTTACAATATTATACATTAAAGTATAATATTGTAACGGAAACAAAACATTAATCAAAAAAACACAAATTACAACATTGTATAAAAATTACAATCATCAACTCAAATACTTGGTTCTAATTGAACAGAAATTTCTATGAACTTGTAAGAACTGTGTAGGACATGAATCAGTCTGTGTCAGATCCTGAATTTGAAATTTCCACTGAAGTCACGGGTAAGAGGCAAGTGGAACCAAGATCTAGGCCATTTGCTTTTTGAAGTTTGCAAAGACTGCTACATTGTGCCAGTGGTAGTTCACTCTTTGCAACATAGTACGCTGTTTTAAACTGATTTTTCAGGTTTATTTTTAGTATGTTATTTGCAATTGGTGTTGGTTCTGGGAAAGATATTGCAGACTGAGCAATAATGCATTTCTTGCATTTCTCATGGGTTCTAATGGGGGCCTTTCTTAAAATTACTGGTCCCAGTAACAAAGGCGCTTGTCGACTCAGAAATCGAGGGAAAACCAACAACACACCCGGCAGAACATTATGTTATTTACACGGGTGCACACAAGTGGTCCGCATGTGCGCATTCGCTGTCAAAATGAAAGACGCGCACCAGATAAGAAGTTGCAACGCGCGTTTACGTCCATATAAAAGGCAGTGTTTTTGTCCGCTAGAGTGGGATTTTCACGGCACATTCTTCACCACATCTCTGTGCGTTCATCATTTGTTTGAAGCCAGCTCACCTCCTGCAACCACTTTTCCGAGAATACGTGCTTCTTTTGTGGTTCGGACTCCTTCTGACATTTCTTTGGAGGTGGAGGAACATCACAGTAATTGCTTAAAGGAGCTTCTTCGACATCTTTAAGAGTTCTAAACAAATGTCTGTCCTCCTCCAGAAAATCTTATGTACGCAAACACGCGTTGCAACTTCTTATCTTGTGCGCTCTTTTTATTTTGACAGCGAATGCGCACCTGCGGACCACTTATGTGCAGCCCTGGTTATTTAGCTCGTCATATTGCAGCCACAGAAATTCTTTTGTCCATGAAACCATAAAGCTGCACTTTCTTTTTGCCTTATAGTCTGATTTGTCATAACTTTTCCGTTTTGTGGTAAGCTTTTCTTTGGCTGTCACTTCTTCACCCTGACGTGTCTTATTTGTCTCAGCAGAACTAAAATATATATCCTGCTGCTTTTACACACGCACTCACGTAACGCTCAGCGATTCTCTGCGCGATCAACCTCTCACATGTTTAAGCTTGCTGCGGGAGATTTCACTTGTCATGTTTGCATAGTAAGCTAACGATTGATAAGACGACGTCAGAGGAATTGGTGCGCAAATTATCATCACTCACCAATCAGTGCTGTCGCTCTCTATACACAGTTCGCGCGATTGCAAAGTGAAAGCAAAAAACAAGCACAAATTCTGGCTCACCGATGCCAATGACATAATTACCCAGATACATTTCCGAAAGAATGCAAAAGCATTGAGATATCTTTTTCCTTCCTATTGCCGGGCTCACACTGTGCGATTTTTGGCCCATTTTGAGCCGATTTTTGAGTCGTGCGACCGTTTTGGCGATCGGCCCGATTTTGGCCTTCATCGTGCGTCGTGCATCGTGTAGTATACGTGGGGTAACGAGAAGCGATTAACACCTCACGACCAGCTCCCGATCATCAATCGCTTGGTCCGTCGTGAGGGTGTAGTTTCTCACACTGCGCACGCGCAAACACAAATGTCAGCGAAAAAGACGGCGCAGCACAGCAGTGCAGCGTGTGATCTGGACACAAGCGATGGAGGCATTTGTAGAACTTTGGAAAGCTCATCCGAGCCTTTTCGATGTGGCCTCACAAAATTATCACGACCACAACAACCGTGAAAATAGTTGGATGGACATTGCTGCTCAATCACAGCTGCCTGATCATGTTTTTCATTAGCAATTTAGCAAAGTTGATGGTGGTGTGCGTGTCTGTGAGTGAAAGACAGAGAGGGAGAGCGAGCGACAGAATTTCTGTTATAACCTTCATTTTATGGACGCACAGTGTGAGCCCTCGGGTCGCATCCGAGCATCGGGTCGTATAGTGTGAGACCTGCATCGTGACCTACGAACTTTTAACCCCTGCGAGTCAATCGTACAGTTTGAGCAGGAGCCGAATCGCGCGACTGACAAAATCGCACAGTGTGAGCCCGGCATAAGATAGCCCGACGGGCAGGGCAGAGATAGATTTTGGTAGCCCGACTGGAGAAATCGCTAGCCCCGGGACGTCGGGCTAGCGATTTTGCGAGCCCTGAAGTGTAATTAAAATGACAAACTGTAAATAAAAGAGTACATGTGAGTGTAAGAAGATATAGAGGGTTTGTTCAGGTTTCATTCCGGTTTTTTATTTTGAATGTTAAAAAAAATGTTTTTTTCTTCTTTCTGTTGTCTCGTGACAACCATGTGTGATAAAGGGAACTTTTTAAGGGAGCCATATGTAATATATATATATATATATATATATATATATATATATATATATACATACATATATACACACATATATATATATATATATATATATATGTATATATATATATATATATAGGAATAGTAATTAGTTAGATTACTCATTACTGAAAAAAGTAACGGCGTTATTCCCAACACATATGCTGTGTGTGTTTTCTCAATGCTAGTTCAGAGTCTGTTCCTAGTTTCTGGTTATGCTTTCTGATTTTTTTAGTGTTGAAATACCTACAGCAGTAAAGTTGCCTCTCTCAGTTTTCCCCTCTTGTGTTTGGGTCCTGTCCTGCCTGCTGAACGTGAAAAGATGTTTTAAACAGCTGTGAAAATCACTGAATTCTGTTTTTAAAAGCATATTTACAACACAAATATTTCAGAGTCATTCTAGTATAGACTGTACTGCAAAATCATGTGAGTCATATCCTGTTATTTTAAATTGATGGTGCAACACTATTAAAAATATATAAAGACAGCGAAGCATGAGTCAGCGTCTTTTCCTAATTTCTATTTAGTCATCACCACCACTGTCTTCATTTCTCCCACGCTCCAGTAAAAACTGTATCAGTTAAAAACTAAATAAAGATTTTTTTCAACTAAAAAATTCCCCCAAAACAAAGAAAAAAAGCCTTTACTTCTTGTTACAACTCATAAAGTAATTTTCTGAACTGCTATTCCTGTTTTGTGGACTTCCTGTTAATTTAAACTCAAACCACATCTAGTTTACTGATGCAAAGTAATGAGATATGAAGGTGGGAGGAGTTCTTTTTAAAAATAAAACAGGGTGACAGAAAATCACTAACATCAGTCAAGCTCAGGAGACAATCAAGATTTGAAGATGAGCATCCAAAAACAACAGATGAAGTTGCTGCTATTCATCCTCTCACTGATGGCAGGTAAAAGGTTTCTAACACGTCGTATCTGGTATTACATGCTAGTCGTTGCTATACTGTTATGACATCATGTTATGGAAACATTTATTACAACATATATTTTTGCCTCCAGTATAGTTTTCTATATAGTTTCAGTGATGTGCTTCTGTACTGTGTTTATGACTGATAACTATATGAGTTTACAGAAGCATGCGTTCATGCAGACAGATTAAAATGCTGAGAGAATAACACAGTTATTCAGTTGTTTTTATGTGTTAGACAATAAAACTTTTATTATTGTGCTTTTTCCCTCTTTTTCTGAAATATAAAACAGTAACTGTTGAGTTGAGGAATATCAGACAGGAGAGGATTTTCAGGAAACACTGTTAAATGTTCAGTTTCTATGCCATGTGTTAAAACAAGATCTAGAGTGTGATTAAAGTGGTGGGTGGGTTCTTTTACATTTTGAGAGAAGCCAATTGAGTCTAATAACAGATTAAATGCCATGTTGAGGCTGTCATTTTTAGCATCTACATGGATGTTAAAATCACCCACAATAATTATTTTATCTGAGCTGAGAACTAAATCAGATAAAAAGTCTGAGAAATCAGAGACAAACTCTGTGTAAGGCCCAGGTGGACGATAGATGATAACAAGTAAGACTGGTTTCTGAGGCTAAGCATCAGGCTTTCAAATGAAGCTTGGCTTAGAACTGAAGAAGCATCTCGGATGAAACATCTTCAAGAAAAGTCCAGACGCTTTTCTTTCCAAACTCCCTATACTACAATGACCTGGATGACTGAGAACCTTGACAGACATTTTGCAATTCATTTGTTATATATGGAGCTAAAAGGCTACAACACAAAAACACAACATTTCAAAATTGTTCACAAAGAATGAAACTGAACAAGAAGAAATAAAACACTTGTATGTTTTGTCATACACCATAATTATGCATTTATATTTATTTTAACTAATTTAGCTCAAACTGGCCATTTAAAACAAATGTAATAAGAGACATTAAAATAAATAACTGTGTGTGACTTTTGACGTCTGACATGATGTGAATATTTGTCTTTAGGTTGTGAGCGGATGTCAGAAGCAGCGCCCTGCGAAGACGAGTGGGTTAAATTCATCTTCAATCCAAAAACAAATGGAAGATTTCAAATGGAAAAAGTTGTTGACCTTCCTCAAAAAAACAAAATAAATCCTGGCAAGTTGATCGTCAAGCAGCTTAATAATGCCGACAGCAACGGAAAACAATCTAAAGACACAGAGTTTGAAGTTGGTACGAAGTTGTGGTTTTTTTGGTCCCAAAAAAGAAACTTGATTTGCAATGTTAAATAAGATGAATGTAATGAAGAGTAAAATATCTGATACACACTTCACTGTGTTTTATCTTGGTTTTCTTTTTTCCCTTTAGATAAAGATGGGTGCCCCAAACCATTTAATCAAACTGCATACAGAAATAAAAACACCACCATCACCTGTGATTCTCCTGATGGCAAATACAAGCCCGCTTTTTTCTGCAAAGAGGATAACTCCACTTGTCAGAACGTTTTACCAAAAAGCCCTTCTCCACAGCCAAACTGGAGAATCATGGCAACAAACACCAGCAGCAGCATTTCCATCAGTCACGTGTCCTCACAGGATGCTGGAGTCTACTGGTGTGGAGTGAAATCAAGTGACAAAAAGTTTTTACTTCAACAAATACATCTAGAGGTTAAAGGTGAGTAATTCACATCTTCACCCTCTTATGTTTCAATTTTATATCAGGGCATGACTAAAATACTACATGTTATAGTGCAGATGTAAATGAAGAAGTTACATGTTACTAAAGAGCTTTACGATAAGAACACAGAAGGCAGAGAATTTACTCCCAATACTGCAAAAATGAACTTGAACTTGAATTCATTTATTTAAAAGGGACAGTGCAGTTTAACATAGTCCAAGTACAAACATGAAACTGATGTAACGCACATAAGTTTATAGCTATTGCTAATTTTCAACAATTGTCCCTTGTTGGGCTTACAATCAAAATAGATACATTTTACAATAAAGCATACACTTTCATAAAACCAAATGACATCATAAATACAATTACAGTTAATAGACAATAAATTAAAATAACATCAAAATCATTAGTTAAAATGGCTACATCTCTGATTTCCCTTTAACCGAACTTTAACCTTCAATGTAAAGGATCTGATGTCTGTAATCAATTTGATTTTGGTTGGAAGTGTGTTCCACCAATGGCAACGCCTTAATGGAAAAAGCTGACTGACCAAATGTAGATCTGCGATATAATATCTTGCAGTTGCCGTTCACCTTGCTCCTAGTAATACGATTACTATCTTGTCTCTGGATGTATCTATTGAGACACTCTGGGGCCATCCTATTTATACATTTAAAGACTAATTTAAGAAAACACAAATGATTAAAACTCTTAAAACTAAGTCCATTATATTTTTTAAAAATGTGACAGTGATGCCACCGAACAGTTTTTATCCATTATTTTTAAAGATTGGTTATATAAGGACACCACAGGCTGAATTATAGATGGTGCTGCTTGGGTCCAAACTGTCATACAATATGAAAAATGAGAGAATATCATCGAATGCATAAATAACTGAGCCGCTGAAGTGGGTATATAGTGCCGAATCAACTTAAAACAATTCAGATTAGCCTTGACCGTCTTAGAAATCTTCTTTACATGCTTGTCAAATTTAAGATGTGAATCTAAAATTATTCCCAGAAACTTAAAATCTTTTATTTCTTCGTTCCTTAACTTGATTTTAAAATCATCAGATGAACTTCGTTTCCTAATAGAAAAACACATAGAAACTGTTTTTTTCTTTATCCAATACAAGATGATTTTGTTCCAGCCATTGTTGGACATCATTTAGATCAGCGGTTTCCGACCTTTTTTGCGTCACGGACCGGTTTATGCCCGACAATATTTTCATGGACCGGCCTTTAAGGTGTCGCGGATAAATACAACAAAATAAAACTAGTACTGGTACCGAAAAAAAGAAAATTTATTCATAACACACGTGAAAAGACCCAGGAAAACCGAGTAAATGATAAAAAAAACGATAACAAAATAACGCTGAAAACCGATAAAAACACTGAAAACTATACATTTCACACCTGAGCCTCAACTCTCGCGGCCCGGTACCAAACGACTCACGGACCGGTACCGGTCCGAGGCCCGGGGGTTGGGGACCGCTGCTTTAGATGTACCATTAAGGTGTCTGCTGCTTCGCCAGGTGACTTAGCTGGTACGTGTATAACTGCATCATCTGCATAAAGTTGGCAGCTAGCTTTTGGACAACTGGCAGGCAAATCATTTATAAACAAACTAAACAGCAATGGGCCAAGAACAGATCCTTGGGGAATACCCATTCTGTTTTCCAACATGGACGACTTTTCTTTATCAACCCTCACACACTGCTCTCTTTTGTGAAGATAGGACTCAAACCAATCAACTGCTTGCTTTGCAAAGTCAAATTTCATCAACTTGGAAAGAAGTATGTCATGGCTGACAGTGTCATGGCTGACAGTGTCAAAAGCCTATTTTAGGTCAAGGAACACTGCACCCACAACATTACCATTATCCAAAATTGCCCTTTCTGTGGAAAATTTTGGTCTAAAACCAAACTGCACTGGATGAAGCAGTCTATTAGTCTCTAAGTAATCAATTAACTGTGCTGCCACAACCTTCTCAAGCACATTCGAAAGAACAGGGAGTTTAGAAACTGGACGAGAATTACACATCAAGTCATGCTCGCCTCCTTTAAAGACGGGAGTAACTACAGCCCTTTCCGCTCATGCTAGAATGCTAGAAATTATAAATATGTTTGCAACAAAACATTTTTCTTTTAATAGAAACATTTGAAGATCATTTTAAAATAACTTTATTGTGAGGTTAAAGGATAAAGTAAGACATGTTTTAAGTATTTTGTCGAGGTCCAGTTTATAAAAAGCTGTGAAAAAATGTTGTTTTTTAATGTATCACTCTGACATGTTTTCAGTGTTTTACACTATTACTATTTTCACCCTTTATTTTTGTAAAATTCCTCAACAGAGACCTTCTGGGTGGTTAAAAAACAAACCTGTGGGTTAATATTTTCTCTTTGGTCTTTCTTTTATTTTACAGATGGCTCAGAGGTTATCGTCAGTGTTACTGTGTCTGTAGCTGTGCTCCTGCTGTTTCTGATAGCACTGATCCTCATCTACAAACGTAAGAATGTTCGCAGTTTTATTTCATTAAATTAATGGTCTTTGGCAATTCCTAGTTAAACCAGACTTAAATTAAAACCAAACTATGAACGACTAATAAATAATTCTGCTTGATTGCTATTTTAGGAAATGGTGCAGCAGGATGTCATGTCAAAGAGGTTCGTGATGAAATGATTGCTTTTTTTACTTGTATTTATCAAAACTGAGTTTAAAATCACAACAGCAGTCACCTCAGGGCACTTTATATTACAAATAAAGCCCTACAGCATAGGTGTCAAACTCTGGCCCGCGGGCCAAATTTGGCCCGCAGCCTAATTACATTTGGCCTGCAAAGCCACACCAAATTACTATTAGAGCTGGCCTACTGGTATTATACAGCTAATATATATATATTGTTTAGTATTAAGTTTTGCTTGTTCCATATTCAGTTTTTCAGCAAAACTTGTTTGAGTCCATAAGAAAAGATTCATTCTTATATCTGGAGGAAGATTTTTTTTTCAATAAATATTAATGTTAGCCCGCGACTTTGTTCCAGTTTTGAATTTTGGCCCACTGTGTATTTGAGTTTGACACCCCTGCCCTACAGTAATGGAGAGAAAACCCCAACAATGAGATGGCCCCTTATAAGCAAGCGCTTTGGCGACAGTAGGAAAGACAAACTCCCTTTTAACAGGAAGAAACTTCCAGTAGAACCATGGTCAGGGAGAGGAGATCATCTGCTACAGCTGGTTGGGGGTGAGGGGAGGGAGACAGGACAAAAGACATGCTGTGGAAGAGAGCTACAATGAGTAGTAATAATAAGTAATGATTCAGTGCAGAGAAGTGTATAAACACATAGTGAGTGAGAAAGCTGACTGAAGGAGAAACACTCAATGCATCATGGGAATCACCCCTGCAGCCTACACCTATTGCAGCATAACTGCCTTGTGAAGCAAAAACTACACAGTCGACAGACGGATGTTAAAGTTGTTTCTTAATGTTTGTGACATTTCTGCAGATTTATTGTAAATTCTTATTTATTACATGGTGAACTTTACTTACTTGGACTTTCCAAGTCATCATGTTACACTATAATCCTGCTGTGCTGTTAGGTCAGTGGAATAGGTTGTAGAGGAAAAAGGTTGTGAGATTCAGTCTGCCCAGTGATTTAGCTTTCAATAATCTCTCACTCTTCTTGTAACTGTTTGTTTTATTTTTTCATTATGAACATAATATAAAGACACGTGAGTCTAGACAACAATGTAAACTCTCCAATGTCTGCAAAACGTCCATTTTGGAATCATTTCAGACTTCACAACAAGATAAAAAAATATCAGCTGATGGTTATTCAAGGCTGAATAGTAGACAAAATTGTACAAAAAATGTATATTTTTTGTTTTTGGCAACATAGGAATAATTTTTATGGATAGTGTTTAGACATAAACTCGTTTTCTGCTTATTGTTGAAGGACTGTATCTGTGAGGAGAGACAGGAGAACCTCCAGAACCCAGAAAATGCAGTGAACTCGAGTGCCAATAATCCCATAAACCACACTGCCTCGCCACATTACACTGCCATCAACTTTCAAGTGAGGTCTGAAAAAGCTGGCAGTGTGATACCCAGCTCCTCTGCCTGTGAGTATTCTGCTGTGAAGTTCAGCAAATGTCCAGACGACCTGACCGTGACCAAATGGCAAACAAGAACTGCACAGAATCCTGAAAACCACTTAACTTGACTAGAGGGGAAGTACACAGACGACGAACAAAGGAAGACTGAGGACTTAAATACACACATGAGGCGATCAGGGGAAGTGGAGACACATGAGAACACAGCTGACTCGAATGAAACACAATGACAATACAGGGGAGAGTAACACCAACTACAATGAACAAAGAACACCAGACTCTTCCAAAATAAAACAGGAAACACGGAGACATAGACATGGAGATAAAACATGACATGAACTTAACCGCATAGACATGAAACGTAGACGCAGGAACCAGGGAGACTGAGTACAGGCGGAGATGACAGAGATATCTAAGAAATAAGGTCTGAAAAGCAACCAAGAATTTAACTAGATTAAAAATGAATACAAAAAATACATAAAACTCAAACACTGGGTCACACGACCCAGTACCGTGACAGAGGTGAGGGAACAAAATTTTAGGTCAGAGAAGAGAAACGATCAAGAAACAACAATGGACGCCAAACACCCGAGAGACAAACAGCCAAAGGCAAACTAGTCTGACCGACCGTTTTAGTACTAAGACACATTTTAACCATAAATGTAGACAACATTTAGTTTCGTATACTTGATGATATATAGTTTGTTATGAGGAGGCAGTGCTAACCACCGTGACCACACTCTGACACACACTTGTTCATCCACACTCAAGATGAAATCTCAAACCAAATAAGGGAAACGATCAAACCTGGTGATGGTTTTTAGTCTTTACTTTCAAATTTTCTCCCCTGGTGCAGAAATATTGGAGAAAACTGTTTATGTGCTTGATTTGTCTGTAAGAGTTTATATGTGAGATTAGTGTCATCCTGGTTTGACAAACAGCAGATCGAGTTGTGTTTATTTCTTCCAGCTGTTTGTGTATTAAATGTGTTTCATAATTCAGTTCATGAATTTGAATGAATTGGCTTTGATAATGAACACAAAACTTGTAAACAGATATAAACGCACACTTTCTATCATTTTTGTGTCCTGAGAGTGTACAAATGTTCTCTTTGCTTTAAAAACTTGTGTGTTTGGTCATGGGACTGCTTATACGTGCTTCTTTTAAAACCACAGCTATTTTAATCACCACCATCTTTTTCTACTCCATCACTTCCTCCTTCTCAAATCACACCCTCAAACATTTGAGTTATGAGTTAACCACAGCAAACATTTCTGGCACAACTTTCAAGGTTTGAACCAGCTGACATATACCGGGTTAGTATTGGTTAATTGGTTAAGTCACGCCCATGTAAATACTGGACTAAGTCATTAATGATGAAGACGGGGTGAGGAGACATAATCCACACCTGTCTTAAAATACATGCATGAAACACATAAAAAGAATATTACAAATATGCAAAAAATGATAACAAAGAAAAACATTTAATTCAAAAAGAAGTCAGTGCAGCAGTTAGATTTAAAAACAAGAGGACATCATCACATGGATTAACATTTCTGGAAAGGTCCTCATTTATGTCTCTCAAATTTAGACTTAAAACGAGACTACTTACTCCCTCTTTTACTGAAAAAATAAACAGAAATAGATAAATAGACATTAGACGTGTGAGAATGATTGACAGAGCAAAAAAGGGTCCAGTTCACAAAAACTCATTGATAGAAAAATCCCCATTCATACCTCTAGGGTGCAGAGACTCGTAAAACAAAATATATATCAACTTCTCTATTTTTCTGGATAAAATTAATATTACGACCTCTTTGGTTTAGTTTAATGGATAGATCATTAAATCATTCGTCTTTGAGGGGGTTGAGTTATGATTTAACCTCATATAACTCTGAACGAGGTGGAACTATTTCGACCAAATGATATTATCTCATGTTAGTTTACAGTGACAGGATGTTTGTAGAAATGTGACAATCAAATATCTGATTGAAAAGAGCTACAAGTGATTGCATAAGGCAATGTTTTCATTGAGCATGCAGACATTACTCCTACTCCTGGAGGATATTAATGAGCTTTAGTTGACAAAACGACGACAAGGAACACTGAGCCGCCATCTTAAATAGCGGCTCAGGCAATCAGACAGATCAACGGCAGGTGGTTGATGAGGCCAGGTGCCCGGGCCACGGGCGGGAGATGAGAACTCAGACAGAAGAGAGGGAGAGACAGCAACACAAACACATGGCCTGAAACTAGGTCAGCCAGGGAGGCATGGAGACCATCACAAGACCATAATGAAACTAATAAAAGTAACTTACTGTAATTTACTCTACTTATCTAAAAAGCTTTAAAAACACTGGGTGCAAAGTGCTTTGACAACCAAGCAAATACAAATACTACATTTAAACAGAAAGATGGACATTAGTGTCAAAGAGTAAAGTTAGGACAGAAGTCAAAAAACAACATAGTGGACAGAAATGAAATTATTAATAGAACTGAGTAAACAAGAATAATAAAAAAGATTTGCAAATGACTAAAAGCTATAAGTGATGATCATGGACCAATGAAAAAAAAGATAAGTAACATCACAGTATGATCTAAGGAGCTTGGAAAGAAAAGCGTCTGGACTTCTGTAAGTCGCTTGAAGACGTTTCACCTTCATCCGAGAAGCTTCTTCAGTTCTAAGGTCAAATGGTGGAGAGTCCCAGATTTAAACCTAGTGGGAGTTTCCCCCCAAAGAGGGACAAAAGGACCCGCTGATGATCCTCTACCTAATCACATGAGCCAAGGTGTGAAACTGGGTGTAGGTCACAATCAGCCAGGGTTTCAGGTGAGCTCATTGTGAAACTTGGCTCCACCTTATCATGTGATTTCCTGAGGTCAGATGGCCCAGGATGTGAGTGGGCGTTAAGGCGTCTGGGAAGGATCTCAAAACTGGATTATAGATGGCAGAGAGTTGGTGTCGTAAACCACCGCCTCTGTTCAAAGATGGTCGCTCACAGTGGACATAGATGCTTCTTTCACTCCTCTTTCAAACCATCTGTCCTCTCTGTCCAAAATGTGAACATTGGCATCCTCAAAGAGGGACCTTTGACCTTTAGATGCAGATGGACAGCTGTTTCTTGTCCCGTGGAGGTGGCAAAATAATTTTGGAAATTGTTGCCCTCATCTTGTGCTTAGATCTGCTTTAACGTGTTTGCTGCTCAGTGACGTTAATGTGATCCACATCCTGTTGTCTTTACGTAGGCTGACTGAAACTAAAAAACATGGGGACAGTGGAGGATATGTCGTCACCCTTTTCATAATTCCTGTTTATAATGATAACTGCTGTTGTTATCAGGTCTGTCACTACTCTGTAAAACGTTTTCAGTTTTAGAGGCAATAAAGTTATTTCATGTTTACAGTTTGCAGTTATAATTGTCAGTTTCAGAATCTGCAGACAGAAGGGATTCGTTTTTATTGTAGTGCTGGTACGGTGGGTGAAATAACAACTTTAATTTAAAAGATCTAGTTTTGATGATATTTTATATGTAAAATATCAGATGACTCGTGTAGTTATTCCTGTAATAAAAATGAAAACACTCAAGAGGATCTTCAGAAGCAGAATGCCTTTTATTATCATTTTATTATAAAACAGAAACAACACTGAGGTGCTGCTTCTCCACTTCCCACATTAAACCAAACTGTTTTGGCAGAAGATAATAATTCAATAGTAATTAAATAATACAATATGACATATAACCATACAAAAACTGGCACACAGCAGCTCACCTGTATCACATACTCAGTGTCAAAGCCCAGTGCTCCCATGTCTTAATGAAGATACTGTTACTATGCCACATGTATAAATGTACACTTCTGTCTGACACACTGGTACGATCACATTAACACCATTTGACAAACATTTCACTGTGACATGTATGGCTTCAATAGAGAGAAGTCTAAAAACATGTCTCTGCTTCATCGTGGTGAAGAGTGACCTGATTGTAAAAGCGACTCTCAATTTACTGGTTGATCTACGGCCCCACCCTCACCTCTGGTCACGAGCTTTGGCTGGTGACCGAAAGAATGAGATTGTGGATGCAAGCAGCGAATATGAGCTCACTCTGAAGGGCGGCTGGCCTCTCCCTTAGCGATAGGGTGAAGAGGTCAGCCATCAGGATGGGTGGCTGGCTCCTTCACATTGAAAGGAGCCAGTTGTTGAGGTGGTTCGGGCTTCTGAACTTCTACTGGGCACCTCCTGGGTCAGGTGGTCTGGGCATGTCCACCTCCTCCCACCGGGAGGAGGTGGACATGCTGTAGAGATTATATCTCTCGACTGGCCTGGAAACACCTGGATGTTACCTGGGCAAGCTATAGGTGGCTATAAAAAAAAAAAACTATAAAAAACGATACGTAAATCGCTCCGTGTGCTCGGCTGAAATAAGAATCCTGTTTTGACCTGTTTGTGACAATCATGTTGTGTTGTGTTATGCCATCATCACACTGTTATCCACTGGACTTTTTTTTGATTTTAGGCTAACTAGGGGTGGGGGAAAAAATCGATACTGTGTAGTATCGAGATATTTTGTTTGCTAATAATGTATCGATACAGGGACAGCAGAAATCAATATATTGTTACAAAAAGGTTTTTGTGGACTGGAACATGATCTGACTTCAGAGCATGTTGATCCTTTTTCTGAGCAAGAATCCAAATGTGTTAAACTTTTTTTTTGGCAGCAATAAACATGACAGTTTACTTATTTTATTTTAAGACATGTTTTATTTTAATTAAGTTTAAAACTTTTTTATTTAATGTAAAATTATATTTTGTTTTAATTTACTTTCAAATTCTTCAGTTGCTGAAGGGGCTGCATAGTTTTCATAAACTGCACAGTTCAGAATAGCTATAATTGTACCAGATGGTTGATTCAGTTAAGTTGGACTAGACTGTAATACAAACCGTTCAGTTTGTCAACAATAAAACTGAAATGAGAGAAAGACTGAGTGTGAGACTTTGATATTAGAGAAAATGAATATTGATAAAGTTTACCTTTATGTACAGAATCTGAATATCGCAAAATATTTTAAAAAATTGCAATAATATTGTATCGTGCGTTAAGTATTGTGATAATATTGTATCGTGCGTTAAGTATCGTGATAATATCGTATCGTGGGATGTATGGTGATTCCCACCTCTATCATTACAACAGTGATCTAGTAGTAACATGGGGTCAGGGGTGGAGGGGTGATTTTTGAATGTATACTGGTAAAAAACACATTAAAAACAACAATAAAAATGCACATGCAAACATGAATACAAACATGAATTTGCTTTCTTCATTGCAATAATATAGATATTTGTTGGGATGTTAGAGACTGGAACTCTCTACTGTGCAGTTTGTGTTGTTTGCTTTTCTAAAGTTGTGATCATGTAGTGTTAAAGTTTCATTAATGTTTGCTGGTTTTGTTGTAAGTTGATGACATGAGAGTGGATATTAAATAGCATTAAATGAATAAAAATAAATGAACTGTTTTGTCTTTCATGTTATATTCCTTTAACCCTTTAAAACCGGTCGGAGCAGCACGCTCTGTTTTGCCTAACTATTTTTAAATCCCGGTAGCTCTGCAACCAAGTAAGCTAGCGCAATAATTTTTTTGCATATGAAACCAGAGAAGTTGTACTTATATCTTATGCCATCAGCTTGTCACAGTTTCCTTCCACATATAGCTTTGCAAAAACTGCATAAAAAGCACTTGCAGGAACAAAAACATAATATTCCAGAAACACGCTTTGCTGATCCGATCAGCTGTTCATAACACTTCCTACGTTGGAATAGACGTCAGAGCGAACTTTCGCATGTCCGCCATGACCTGCCCGAAACCGGAAGTGATGTCATTTTCGCGGAAATGTAGTTTTTTACCATCAGGGCCTTATGAGCCTATACTGGTGTTTTTAAAAGTTATCTTTGACTTTATGACTTTCTGTGTCGTTTCTGGGATGCTTAGGACTCATATTGCACTGCTGGAAATAGTTTATTTTGATGCATATGCTGCTTTTTTGCAAATTTGCATTATAATATTTATTTTCGTTTTTCCTGCAGTGTATAAAAATTGGTGTATTTCAAAAATAAAACTATGGAGACACTCAAAATAAATTTCCTGTGGTGGGAAACTATTTTGTGCAACTTTTTTGTATTTACAGTTTTGAGGGATAAGCCTCTTAAATTTCTCTAACTAGAAATATATGTTAAAAAAGCAAAAAACGATTTTCAATTTTTTTGTAGTTTATTGCACTTTTTTGCAATTTATGTAATTACTATGCACTTAATGCAGACATATTATTAAAATTTGGACTATAATGATTGTATTGATGTATAGCAACTTGAAATGCTCCCAAAAATGGCTCCACAGCATGTAAAAATATAATATAAGCTCTGGCGGACTTGGTTCTATGGTAGGTCTTAAAGGATTAAGACAACAAACAAACATATTTTAAGAGACTGTGATAGTAACAATTTTTGCAAAAACATGAGAGCTAACCGATATGGACAACAAATACAAGTCTTGTGCACATTACACCTACAGGAGCTGTTCAGCCACAGAAATACCACAAAGCTCCAGGTGCAGTTTTTTACTGGTGTTTGCTGATGATAATGAGAGAAGAGGTGTGGAAGTCTGCAGTCACTGAGGCAGTAATGTTAGTCGCTGTTATGCGCTGTGGCCTCAGCAAGCTTCACGTGACCCTGGTGCGAGATGTACATTAAATGAAACGATGGTGATCATGCACGTTTTATCTTTGTTTTTAACTTAATATGCTTTTAGCCATAGAACCAATAACCCTGTAACCTGTACGTGTAAAAGGAAACATTCTTGTAAACCACAGAAAACATCAGAGGAAGTGGTTTGATACTGAAGGGTGGAGGCTAATTTTGTGTGTTTGAGATAAATTACTACATGCAAAGAGATTTTGAACTCTAATGAGACTACCTAATGTAATGAGGTATATAAATATATACGTACTGTGTAGTATAAACCACAGGAATAGTGAACTGACTAAAGGGATAGATTTCGTAACATAAAAAGGGCAGATTTTTAGAGTAGAATACAAAAGAGTAGAATATGAGTAGAGTATAAATTATCTCAAAAAAGAGGTAATAAAAAAACTCTTGTCTTAGCCCCAGTGGGTCTGTGATATGAAGGGAAACTAAGCAGGATTTTATTTTTGTACAAAATTATCTCTGAGATTACAGCTAGCTGAAGCTGTTGATGTAAGCTATCATTGCCCAATAAGCAAAACCAGCTACTCTTTTAGTTTAGTTAAAAACAGCTTTTAAAACTAGAGGTCTTAAATCTGCAGAGCTGGATCACTAAAAAGGTCCAAACTTGCAGTTTCTCTCTCTCTTTAAATCAAATGTGCAATCTAATGATCCCAGGAGGGACATTTTATAAAGCATTAAGTGTCTGAATCATCCCAACACTGAATTCTTGTTTTGGTCATGAAAAAATATTCGATTTAGTTACATTTTTTTGTAAATGCACTTTAAATTGTAATGCACACATAATAAGACACTGAAACTGATTTTAATGTATCTTTAAATGGCTCATTAATTGTTCCCAAAACATATTTGTACTTTTTTAGCTAGTAATTGACAAAATCTTAAATATGTGAAATGCTTCATATTTTTCATGCTGCCCATAAAAACATGTAAAAAGTATCTAAATCAGCTTTCCAGTTCAACCAGGGAAATTTTCACCAACTCGTTCACACTGACGCACACAGCATTTATTTCCTGTTTACTGGCAATCAAAAGAAGTAAGTTACACAGAGGGAGGAGCTGTGTTTAAGGAAAAAAATTAAAAAGGACAGACAGGAAGGCGGGGCGAGAAAGTTTTAAGTCACATACGGGTGAAATTCAAGATACAACCCTGGAGAGTCTCAGAGAAACCAGTGAAAGCAAACAAGCCGAGGATACATCAGACTCTTAAAGAAGCATCGACACGCAGCACGGTGATGTTACTGCTACTACTCATCGTCTCACTCACAGGTAAAAAGATAACTAACACTTGTTAATACAACAGACTACTGAATGTTATATTACAATAAATATGCTGCTGGTGATTATGTGTTTTTGGATTAGTTTAAGCTTTTTATTTTTTTATTTTTTTATTTTTTTTAAATTTCTTACTTTTTAAGTCTGTTCATATATTTTAAAAATGGCAAAAAGGTTTTTACAACTCAAGCAAACAATCACATTTTAATCATATATAATATATAAATAGAAAAACTAAAATTGTGCTCATGCACTTTAATAAAATATACCATCTTAAAAATGTTAACATTAATTATGTGCACCATTTGTTTTCTTTTACATAACACATTTCCGCCTTGTTTATTAAAGCTTTTAGGAAGTAAACGTCTGATTGGATAATCTCGGGTCGTACCATCTGAACATAGCAGCCTGAGTCTGTCGCTACAACAAACACTGAATTTAAATAGTTACATGGATGAGACCTCATGAACCAGGCAACAAATCAAAAACAGGTCTTAGTGTACAAATATCTTTGTGGTATAAGAAGTGTTAAAAATTGTATTTCTCTCATACATTTCACGAACAAACATGCATGAAATTAATGTTGACTTTGACTACGTGACTGCAGCTCCAGATTCTTACAAAGAGATTTTTTTCATTTTCAGGTTGTGAGGCTGAATCTGGAGTGAGAGCGTGTCATCATCGATGGGCTGAAATCACCTGCAAATATCCTGAAACAAATAACAAATATCAGGACATTGAAGTAGTTCTTTCCAATAGAACATCTGTACGAAGCTCTAAGAAGGACATGTGGGAAGATAAAGATAAAGGCAGACTTTTCCTCTACCATGATACAAAAAATAAAAATCTCAGGGTTGCAATAAGACATGTTATAGAGCGGGATTTAGGGAGGTACAGGTGTACATTTTTCCAAAGCTCGAACTCATCTGACATACAGGAAGGAAAACTGGAGACTGGTAAGAAATATCATCATCATTGTGTCAGACACCAGACGAGGCACACACAGGAAATCAGAATATTTGATTAAAAAATCGATGCAGAACAAAAGAGGAGTTTAGGAAACACTGGGAACTTTTTTCTGGCTCATGAGCTGCAGTACGAACTTTTCTAAAACATTTCCACAGTTAGTGAGTCCCCATCTATTCAAAGTAATGCAGCCAAGGACATTTCAAAAAGTCACCTGAACATAAAAGAAACACGACGAGTCCTTAAAATAAACTGCTTTAATTCTCTGATTTGTTTACAGAGCATGTAAACTGCCCGCCAAAATTTCTCAGCGTGTACAGAACAGCGAACAGCACCATCACATGTGATTATCCAGATGTTTACAAGTCCCACACAAAGTTCTTCTGTAAAAAGAACCATTATACCTGTGAGAACATTTTATCAACAAAAGGGAAGTTTACTCTCACAGGCAGCAGCCGTGCCTTAAACATTTCCATCAGTCAGGTGACCTCACAGGATGCTGGTGATTATGTGTGTGGAGTGGAATCAAGTAATGGAAGTTACAGATATTCACACACATATGTACACCTGAAAGTTATAGGTGAGTATTCCACATGTTCAGTCTCACAGGTTTAAATGATAAAAGCTGGCTGATAAGCTGAAGGCAAATATTTGTCTTTTTGTCTTCAGATATTCAACCTGTAACACAAACTATTGGGCAGAACTTCACATACCAGTGCAACTACAACCAGGATGTCTCCTTATGTATAAAATTCCTCTGCAAAGGAGAAGATTCAACTGTGTGCAAACAGCTAGTAACCACCACAGAGCCTGACGTGAAACAGAGGTTTATAATGAAAAAGAACAACGGGAGTATCACCATTACAGTGAGAGAAGTAACAGCAAACGATAGTGGGATATACTGGTGTGGAGCGAGAGTCCCTCACAAACACAATGAAACACGTGACGACTTCTTTGATGGATTTAATTTGACTGTAGGTAAGTTGTGCTGTTTGTTGTGTGGGTGACTGTCGAGATCAACTTTTCAAAGAAAATATGTCACTTTTTAAGACATTTGCTCGTCGTCAGTCAGAAATCAAAAGGAAATGTGAGGTAACACAGACTGTTTTCTCCTGGACTATAAGTGGAATATTAGGGCTATGCTACAATCATAATTAACAGCAATAGCAGGGTAATGTTTTGTGATATAACAACATCACGTCTTTAGTTTCCCTAGTGCACATAACAATGGATAGAAATTAAGAAAGGCTTTAAGGTACTGGTTAAAAAACAACATAAATAAATAAAAGTTTCTTTTAAATTTTACTGTGTGACAGTCCTGTGCAGGCAAGGTTTAGTAACAAAATACCAGCATTTTAAATGTTATACTTAAGCTAGGACACTTTTGTCTTTGCATTTGTCTTATGTTGCATCACCACATAAGTCCTCCTTTCCCAATATTGTGTCATCAGTGATAGCAAATCCTTGGGAAAAGTGAAAAATGTCCTAATTATATTTGCCCTAATATGCAGCCTACAAGCTGCAAGCAGATGATGAAATTTTCCCTTTTCTCTAACATATCATCAGAAATATCCCAAATTTCCTTAAAATATGACATCATTTTAAAAGGTTGATGTCCCACCCCGACTAACTTATACTTAAAAGTGCAGTCGAGACCTTTAGTTAATTATTTAACATCAATATTATCGATAATGATCGACACCAGAAACTGTGTATTAAAAACATACATTGGTTTCTAGACTTTTGAAGTCTGACTGATAAGGTTTCGGGTGCCACCATGTTCTGCGTTCCGTACAGTGTAACAGTGAAACACACAGAAACACATCTGCTTATTAGCAGTTTAACAGACTGCTAATGCTAGCATTCTATTAGCTGCATGGCGTGCACCACATAGCAGGCTGTACAAGTCTGTTCAGTCACACCTCAAATGCTACTGAAAGGTCTGGATCAGAACTAGTGAAAGTGAGGTCAAGAGATTAATTAATAGGTGAGTAACAAAGAATAATTCCTGTGCATCATTTGCATCGGTTACAAAGTCTGCAAAAGTCTATTCTGCAAAAGCACTTGACAAAGTTCACTGTATGAATGTAATAACCTCTGAGGCTGTTGCTGTTTATGCTTCAGTCTTCCTGCACCACCTTCACCACCTAACTAATGCTGTCCATCCCACGGACTAACCTCAAATCTCGTGGTGATAGATCCTTCTCTGTGGCAGGTCCCAGACTTTGGAATAGTCTCCCCTTAAATATTAGATCTGCACAAACACTGGAGCAATTTAAATCATTACTAAAGACACATTTCTATGCCCTGGCTTTTAACACACTATGACCCAAGTATTTTGGTCTTCTTTGAATTAGTTTAGTTATTGTTTTAATTCTTTTACTGTCCTATTACTGTTTTTATTGTTATTATTGTATTACATTGTTGCTTTTTAATGCCATTTTTATATTGTTAAGCACTTTGTGCAGCATCGGCTTTTTGAAATGTGCTATATAAATAAATTTGACCTTGACCTTCACCACCTGCAGAGGTGTGACGTGAATATTTACAGGTTTATCTTGATGAACATTCACTTTCCTATATATATTTAATATGAAGGGGAAATCTCAGAGCACAATACTTTTTAGAAAAACTTTTCCCCCACAGTGCAGTCTTCTTAATACGGAGCCTCGCAGGGGACATGGGAGAAAAAAAAATTAAGACGGACTCGGGATGTCGCAAAACAAACTCGGGATCTCGCAAAACTTTTGCGAGATCTCGCAAAACAAACTCGGGATCTCGCAAAACTTTTGCGAGATCTCGCAAACGTTTTAGCCGCATTCTTCAGACGCTGGCTCGAAGCCGACCGGGAGGTCGAGGCACGATGTGCCGGGAAAGCGGTGTTCCTCCCGGCTGTAGTAGGTCTCGAACGGGAGGTCTCGACCTCCCGACCTCCCGTTAGCTTCAAGCTAATGGGAAGAATGCGGCTAAAACTTTTGCGAGACCTCGCAAAACTTTTGCGAGATCTCGCAAACGTTTTAGCCGCATTCTTCAGACGCTGGCTCGAAGCCGACCGGGAGGTCGAGGCACGATGTGCCGGGAAAGCGGTGTTCCTCCCGGCTGTAGTAGGTCTCGAACGGGAGGTCTCGACCTCCCGACCTCCCGTTAGCTTCAAGCTAATGGGAAGAATGCGGCTAAAACTTTTGCGAGATCTCGCAAAACTTTTGCAAGGTCCCGAGTTTGTTTTGCGAGATCTCGCAAAAGTTTTGCGAGATCCCGAGTTTGTTTTGCGAGATCTCGCAAAAGTTTTGCGAGATCCCGAGTTTGTTTTGCGAGATCTCGCAAAAGTCAGTCTTAATTTTTTTTTCTCCCATGTCCCCTGCCTGGCTCCGTATCTTAATATTCAAGGAAAACATATAACATGTTCACAGCGTCAGTGTTTTCACCTGGGGAGGGCACTAGTCTAGCTTTTAGTTTATTACAACAAGTCCTAGAGTCCATCAGCCTTAAACATCTTTAAGTTTAATCTGCACGATATCTGAAACTCTCTGTAACTCGCTTTACTGCAACAGAAGAATTTAGTTTAGAGAAGTTATTATAATGTGTAATGTCTGCACTGCTGAACCTTTGACGATATGTTGCTGTGCAGGATGTGAAAAATGATTTCAAAATATTTCTGTCTCAAAACAAACAAAAAACTCAAACAGATTCTCATCGTTTGAGCTTTTTCTTAAAGGAATAAGACTTAATATTCAAAATTGTGTGTTTTGCATATTAACATCAGTTGTTTCAGTTATATAAGATACGACTTTCTGAACACTCTCCTTTTCTTCAAGGTCCGACACCACAAAGTAGTCCACATCCACATGAGAACAAATTTGGTGAGAGTGCACATTTACTATCTCGCAGAAAACAAACATTTTCATGACGTCACGACAGTGTTGTGTGATGATTGCATGTGAATCAGTTTCCAGTCATCCTGACTCTTTTTGTTTTTTCTGAGGCAGGTGTCGTGTTGATCGTCTGTATGGCTTTTCTGCTGCTAGTGCTGCTGATGGTTGTCATAGTTTTGATCCTTATTTACAAACGTAAGTTCATTTATCACTTACCTTCATTTTTACACCGATATCTAATCATACATCTGGCAGAAAGTTGCCGTGACCAGGTGAGATTTCCAGATCTAAGACGTCAAGACGGAGTGAGCAGCAGAAGACGGTGGTTAGTTTCTAGCAGGTAAAAAGTTGGCGAGAAGGACCAGTGACAGAGGAGGCCGACCAGCACTATAGTGGTACTAACAATCTGGCGGAAAGTGAAGGTATCAGCTGGTCCTTAAATACTGACAGGTTATTACTAGAGATGAGCCGTAGTTGAGGGAAGCTGGATGTGAGAATCGGAGCTTCCGGAGCGCATTGTGGAAAAATATGCCAAACAGCAACACACACACTGGATCCTGACAGATGTCAAATGAAGAGCTAGTTAAGTTGAAATGAATCTACGTTGTTCTGTTTCTTTTTGATTTCTCAGGCCTTTCACGTTCAAAGGATACAGGAAGTGAAGCAACAGCACAGAATATCAAAGAGGTGAGAGAATGGTGCACTATGTGTGACTGTGACTGTGCTATGATCCACGCAATCACAGGGAGCTTTCTGATGCAGGACCATATACTTGGCTGCCAGCAACCACGTGCCAACCAATCAGTCAATGCATATTTTTTTACTAAAGACCTGTGGTTGCCAGGGGGGTCACTGACACCTCTCTAGTCCACTGCGTCCAGGGAATTAGCAGTTTCCTAGCAACAACAGCACCCTGCAGCAACAACAGCAACCAGAATACACATGAAAGTAGAGTCACCGCCACATCATCAGCAGAGTGTACCTGCTAACACTGACTGATTGAAAGCTCTCCCAAGTAAAAAAATAGAGAACTGATTTAATGGATACATGATTAGAAATCCCTGGTTTCGCTTTTTTGGCCATTTTCATATCATTTTATTTGCCAGCGTTCTGAACTAAGCATTGCTTAACAGTTTTAGCAACACCAATTTGAATTTCAAGATGTACAGATAATGATTGATGATAAACCTCATCAGATCAAATATAAACAGCTCAAACTGTCATTTCTTCTCCTCTTTCTGGCAAGGACAATATCTATGAAGAAATAGAGGAGCATTTCCAGAGTCCAGGCTCAGAAAATGCCACAAACACAGTTTATCTCACCGTCGATCATCCTACAAACCATCCCGCCTCACTCCATTACTCCACCATCAACTTTCCGATCAGCTCTGACATAGCTGCTGCTGAGACACTGATCCTCACGCCCAGCTCATCGGCCTGCAAATATTCGACTGTGAAGCACAGCACGAGTCTGACTACGTCGACTGCCACACACCCACTCAGACCTCCACAGGAGCCTCTCTACTCAAAAGTCGACAAGTTGAAGCCAAAACAGAAATAAGGTCTGTGAAGAAATATGAAATACATTGACTCATTTATGTCAAATTGTGTATAGTAATAAAAAAAATGAAGAGGTGCAAAACAAGTGTATCAAAATGTTGGCAACAAACTGAAAAGGAAGTGTGCTGACGTAGAGCTCGACATGTTTTGAAACCAGTCTGATAAGATGAAACTTGCGGTTCTGTTGCGTAGATAAATTCTCTCTACATTTCCTTCCTTGAGATGTTTTTGGTTACAAAATATGAATCTGCTTGCATGCGTTTCTTGTTTGTCCTTGTGCTTTCATGGATGCTGGTATAGTGATAGGATTCACACAATTTTGTAATATTTCTATGATCACAGTTCTCACATTTCTTAGTGGAATCTTGTGATATTTGGAAATGATAAAAATAGTTTAAATCCAAGATTTGAAAGGAAATCTATTTTCAAATCAAACTGGAAATGTCTTTATTCTCTGCGTGGTTATGTTTAACTTAAAAGACTCCATATTCAGCAAGAAAGCCTTGATAATGTTAGTGTTGCATAAAGTCAGAGTTTATGAAAAAAAACTATATATTTTATTGTTGTACCAATGGTAAATGGTCTGATTCTTATATAGCACTTTTGTACTCTCCCGGAGTACTCAAACCACATGCCTTATTCACGCATTCACACCCACTCATACAAGCACTTCTATACACAAGTGCAAACTAACCTGCATTCACACACATTCACACTCCGATGAACGCATCGGAGGGCAACTTGGGGTTCAATTCAATTCAATTCAATTTTATTTATATAGCGCCAAATCACAACAAAAGTCGCCTCAAGGCGCTTCATAGATACAGAGAAAAACCCAAGAATCATATGACCCCCTATGAGCAGCACTTTGGTGACAGTGGGAAGGAAAAACTCCCTTTTAACAGGAAGAAACCTCCGGCAGAACCAGGCTCAGGGAGGGGCGGGGCCATCTGCTGCGATTGGTTGGGGTGAGAGAAGGAAGACAGGATAAAGACATGCTGTGGAAGAGAGACAGAGATTAATAACAGATATGATTCAATGCAGAGAGGACTGTTAACACATAGTGAGTGAGAAAGGTGACTTGAGTTAGTATCTTGCCCAAGGATACTTGACACGCAGACTGGGGAAGCCAAGGATCGAACCACCTACCTTCTGATCCTTGGCTGATCTGCTCTACCACCTAAGCCACAGCCACCCCAGTGGTAAGCCTTTACCTAGAAGGAGAACTATTGGTGGACTATTTTACCTGTGACACTCCACCAATAGGAAGTCAAAACGTGGTCTAGGAGTCAGTCAAACTGAATTAAGCAGCATCATTTTTAATAAAATGACATCAGGACGCTGAGCCTCCACTGGTTTAAATCTGTACTCTCCGTCATTCTCCCTTTCAGACTCTCACTCATGCAATCCACCCCTGTCAACCTCAAACACACCTCAGCTGGAGCCATCCAAACCTCAGTCTTCATCCTCACCACCACCGGCGTCTAGACGTATCACTGCTGGGATTGTGCTCTGCCATGATGGGTTGATGGAGTCTGACTGCCAAATACAATAATTTCTCTGTCTCAGTAAATCATGTTGTTTTAAACGAACTCTCCTTATTGAAATGCTTTTGAGACATTATTTGAGTGCTTAATCTCCTCTCTGACACATCCCTGGTATCTTTTTAACAAACCCACAGACCGTATATATGAAAAATTCACAAACCATTTTAGCATTTGTCTTGAATGATTTGCATTTTACAGGGAACACAGACAAACCTCGAGAGGTTCAGATTACTTGGTATGTTTTTTACTGGTAAGAATGAGAGAGATGTGCTGTGGGCGCAACTTTTCAGGACATTTGAGGTTAGTTTAAACACAGCAAGCTGTTCATCTCATTGTTTTAAGCAAAAATAAAACTGGTGATATTTCCATCCATAAGGTTGATGGGAAAGTGGCAGCAAGCAAATATAGATAAAGCAGTGAGAAAATGTTCTTGTCTCCTTTTCCCCACATATTGTTCTCACTCCAGTGTTATTTGAGAGTCGCTAACCTTGCAGCTAAAGCATACAGTATACATTATCTGTACTGAGACGGAGTGAAGTCCAGTCCACTAATGCCACCTGCAGTAAAGAGCCATTATCTAGAACCAGATTAACTTCCAACACATCTTCACTTGTACAATACATCTGAAACTTTCAATGTTTTTTCTATTCCTGCTTCTTGTAAATAAACTATTGCCTAAATAAAATGTTGTTGTGTATTCATTTTAATCTGACACCAGTAAGAAAACACATGTCAGTTTATACACCTTTAGAAATCATCACTCCTATTATTTAGGGTGATACAAGTAGGAACTAACATCAACTGTACCAACCTGATTCAAACCTGTTTTTAATATCTATAATCAAACAAAATGAAATATATACAGGACATATATAAGTATGATGAGCCGTCTGGACCAAAAATGCCAGGGCTGTTTTTTTTGGGGGGGTTGCCATGTTGGAGTTGCACAGCAATCAGCAGTTAAATTAAAATGCCGTTTGTGGATCTAGATGGAAAAAAGTTCTTCAAAATTAGTTTGAAATTTAAGGAAAGATGTAAGCAGGTAGATGAGGAAACTGGCTTTAGTAGTACTATAATTTTTGGAATATAGTTACAGTTTTCTATAATAGCTACTACAACCATGATACTAACCGCGAGAAACGCGAGATTGTGTGACATAAATGACAAAAAAAATGTTTTGTTGGTCATTCATTTTTGTCATGACATCACTTTGATTAGTTGAGTATCTGAGGCTGAGACCACAGGACCGTAAAACATGATTGTTGGGCTTCATTTCTGTATTGAACAGTCATTTAAGATTAGCTAGTAAATAACAATTAGCTAATGTTGTTCATGAGACTAAAGTCATCTCACTGTGGTAATGTAAATATATCATGGCCAATATTATAGTAGTCAGATTATTATGATATATATATATATATATATACATATATATACATATATATGCTGAAAGTACAAACATCACTAATGTCACATAACTTTGCCGACATGTGGCCAACAGCAATGTTTTAATGTTCTTCATTATTAAACATTCGCACATGAATAAGTGACGTCATATTCAGTACTTACTTTTTACAGTTCACTTTTCGGCCGCTCCCTTCTGCCGTATTTTGCGGCAAAATTATCCACACCCACCGCCGCGCTATGAATTGTGGGATATATGGGACCACGAAGCGTGCACCGGACCACGTTTGATATTTGGGGAAATCAACGGCGCATTTGGAGTATGCATTTGAAGTACACTTCGAATTGGGACAGCCGTCGTCGCGTGGCGGTGACGTAATCGCACTTAAAATGCGTACTTCAAGTGTGCAGACCCTGAATTGGGACACAGCAACGGAGATTACACACAGGTGGGGGACACAACAGAGAGCGATTAACGTGACGAGACTAGGGAGGCAAACTGAAAACACTCACATAAGACGCAGACCTTCACAATAAAACAGGAACTTACACATGAAAGGACACAAACTAAGAAACGCGGACTTGATACAGGAACACACGGGCAGAACAGAGTAAACACTAAACAGAGGAAGAACAGAACCAACAATCACACTAATAGAAAACACAAAACGCTGGGTCAAAAGGACCCATGACCATGACAGAAAGAAACATTTTGAGTCCTTATAAGATGAATAAATATTTGATTTCACTGTTTTGTTTACAGAGCTTGAAAACTGCCAAGGAACAATAAATCTCATTTTGTACAAAAAAGCTAAAACATGTGACTTTCCTGGAGGTGATTACAAGTCTGAGGTCACGTTGTTCTGTAGAAAGAACAATTTCACCTGTGAAGATATTTTATCAACAGCTTATCCTCTAAAGTCGAAAGGATTATTCATTCTCACAAACACCAGCCATGGCTTCAGCACCTCTATCAGTCATGTGTCTTCATGGGATTCTGGTGTTTACTGGTGCGCAGTGGTATCAAATGATGGAAGATTTTCACTCAAACAAGTAAATCTCAAAGTTCTATGTGAGTATAAACCATTTTCAGCTTCTGAAGTTCAAATAATACATGAAAGCAAGTCTCACAGTTTGCATGTTGACTAATGTTCATGCTTTTTTTTCTACTTCTATAGCTGCAATAGAAAAATCAGCCGCTGTTGGAAAGACTGTCATCTACTGGTGTAAATACAACCAGGCTATCTCCTCACTTACAAAATGTTTCTGTAAGGGAGAAGATCCATCTATATGTAAGCCTCTCATAAACACCAGAGAGCCTTATATAAATAGGTTTTCCATGAATGACGATAATATAAAGAACAAAATGACTATAACAGTGAGAGAAATAACATTAAATGACAGTGGGACATACTGGTGTGGAGCAGAAAGCACCGACAACCAAACAAGCAACGTTTTCTTTGGCAGATTGTTCCTGACTGTAGGTGAGTCATGATTTTTATATTATTTCAAATTATTATAATAATTTAGTAAGGGCTATCCATGAAAGCAGCCACTTTGAGATGTACAGTAAACCACAAAAGGAGTTCCATGACAGGAAGTCTTAAAACTTATTTAAACGGTAGTTTTAACTGTAGTTTTCCCTAACATGAAAGATGAATATATCCACTGACCTGCCGTCTGTTTCTTTCTAAACTTTTAAAAGTCTGAATGTTTGGATTTTGGACACCATCAGGTTGTTTTTTGAAACCAGAGGTGATATTTACATAATCTGATTGTGCAAAAATATTAGTTAATGCTAGCAAGCTGCATTTTTGAACTGTATGAATGCAACACGCAAATATCTGTTCATTAATCCTGAGAAACACTATAATACTATAAATGTAATAATGAAATACTAAGCGCAAATTGGGATGATCTGTACTAGGGGTGGGTTTTGATAATTGATTTATCGATTAAAATCGATTATAGCTTGGATAACGTGATATCGATTCATTAAAATCCTGAATCGATTTTTTAATATAAATTTATTTTGCCTGAAACACCAGAATCTCAGGTTAAACCTCACAAAATTTCAACAACCACCAAACAACTTAAACAGTAAATGAGAGCAGATACACGGATTCTGCACAAAGACGTAAACACAAAGTGCGGACCGCCGACGGATCAGAATCAGTGAGATGTCGCCTTTCTCACCCGACGGCACGGACACGGTCGGGGCTGAAAGCCAACAGCAAACAAATTTAAGTACAATAATGGCAACATTTAACAATTCACTCTAACAGTGCAAATATTCCTAAAGATGAAAAGATGGCTACTCCAAAACCCCAAATCCAACCGGTGACTTCTCTCTGTGGTAAGACGCTCCGCTCTGACTCCTGGTGACACAAACACACACACAGTTCAGCAGGTAATCTACAATTGATAGCGAGGTCTTTACTCATTGAAACATATAAGTCGACGGTTGTACTTAACGGATTCACTCAAGAATCCTGCACTGCCTGGAGCTCAGCCACACTCTTACCCATATGGAAAAGATATATATAAATCTTATAAAGTTTGTATCTGTCTTGTGTGAAACTTGTATGAAAAGCAGCATATAAGATTGAAAACAGATATAAGATCCCTTGAAAATTATATAAATGAAACTTTTATGTTTTGGATACTTCCTAAAACAATATATGAAAGTAATGAGAAAGTGGCCACTTTCATGAGTAAATCATATGAGCCTTATATGATTCACTATATGAAGTAGGCAGTGTTGGGAGACGTGGTGAGAGAGTACTTTTACTTTTTCATTTAAGTAAAATTCACTTTAAATTCCTCAGCATAGAAATGTGAGCGTCACAAACGTTTTCTTTTTAACTGATGCTGAATATGTTTCTGTTTTATTTGCGAGGCGTCTCTGAGGCCATCTTTTCTGTGATCGTCTGTGTGGCTGTGCTGCTTTTTGTGATACTGATGATCCTAATCTATAAACATAAGTTCCTGTTTGTTTGCACAACATTACTAGATATGCTCATTTGTACCCACAAACCACATTCATGGACTTCCTTATCTCACACCGATGATGTCTAAAAACACAGCAGCAAAAGTATGCAGACATTTCTTCATTAAAGCTGATAATCTTTGTAAATGTCCACTTAAATCCAAAACATAAACTGCTCGTTTATGTTTTGCTGTCTTTGTTTTCTGTTTAACAGGATTTTCACGTTCAAAAAACAGAGGAAATGGTGCAGCAGCATGCCGTACCAAAGAGGTTTGTGTGGAAATGTTGCTTTTTTTATGTCTTGCTGGTGTGCGGTGTAGTTTTACTGTGCAACACTTCTGCAGCAAACAAGATCAAAACCTCGTTTTCTTCCCAGTGTGTTCATCTGAAGTTCACCGTACACAGGATCTCTTTTCTTTATCTGGCTTCACTTTTCCAGTCTAGGTGTCAGCATGTTCACATGAAGGAGGCGCTGTTGACAGCATGTCACTGATCAGGAACAACCTCGTTCATTCATCTGCAATCACAGCTCAATGTCATTAGTTTTTAGTTTACTGTCTTAGCTTAGACATAACCAACTCAGCATAACCAGTGTTGGGAAGGTTACTTTTAAAATGTATTCCACTACAGACAGTGTTGGGGAGTAACGGAATACATGTACCGCCGTTACGTATTTAAAATACAAAATATGAGTAACTGTATTCCGTTACAGTTACCGTTTAAAAAGGTGGTATTTAGAATACAGTTACTTTGTTGAAATAAATGGATTACACGGCGGTACTTCCCTGTTTCATATTGTGGCGGGTCAGGACTGTTTGGGTTTTGTTTGACAGCTACGTTCTGTTGTTCCAGGCGGCAGCGTTACGGTTGCCATGGTTACAGGGTGACGCTCTCTCTGGGTGAGAGAGCTTGTTGTTGTTGTTGTTGTGCTAAGCTAATAGGCAGAATGCTACAGGCATAGCTCTAAAGAATGTAGCATCATAGGCAGTGTAGTCCGTGCTGCAGGGAGAATGGACTGCCATACACGTTATGTGTCTGTGAGCGAGGGAGGGAGAAAAAGGAAAAGTACGAGCTGTCATCGAGCAAAAACGGGAGCTGGAAGCATGTAAATATAATAATAACCACTGCAGCCAAGAAGAGTGCCTGACGAGCCCAGTTGTAAGTAAGCTATTAAGACTCGACTGTACACCGTGTTCCTGTTTTCCTCCAAAAACAATAAGTTCTGTTGGAGCAGCCTTTCAACGCCTCTCTCTGTCTCTGCTAGCAAAGTTGACCCAGACAACAAAGTAAAGCTAGTTTTCAGCTACGAGCCGACACAGAACCCCCCACCGTATTAGCCAGAGGTCCCTTTACTACGGTTCGGAGCCGCGGACCTTCAGTAACAGTAATAAATCACAGCAATAGTACATTCATGTAGTTGTAAACAGCATGATAATATATTAAGTAATCCAAAGTATTCAGACTACGTTACTCTCATTGAGTAACGTAACGGAATACGTTACAGAATACATTTTGGGGCATGTATTCTGTATTCTGTAATGGAATACATTTTAAAAGTAACCTTCCCAACACTGGAAGTAGGCCACATCTTATGCAAGTCTTTTATAAGGTTTTTCTATTTCTTTTCCACATGGGTTTGGTTGCTCCTGATGAGAGTAATCTGCTACAGCTGGCTGCAGGTGATGAGCAGGTGTGGCTGGAACACCACAGGAACAGGAACACTTCCGAGTCGCGGCGACCAAAACATCTGCGAAGAGGAACACAACAACAGGTCTGTGGGTGTGAGGATAATGGTACATTAAACGTACTATTATCCTCATAAAAACATGAAAAAGATCTGGATACTCCTGCCCTTAAAACCTAAAACATTTCAGTCTGCAGTGTAAAGAGATTCATTTACTTATAACTGATTCCATTCCTAGTTTTTATTATAGAATTATTAAGTGATTTCTGATGTTCAGTCACATGCTTCTACCAAACCGCCCTTTCACACCCAAACAAGCCACTTATTTCCTGTTTAATGCAAAAAGTTGTGTTTGTGTTTGTCAGAGGTGGCGGTGGTGAATGGGCCATGAGAGGAAGAGGGAGGGGTGGTTAGAACGGTAGGCGTGAAAAATTCTGGCCACAAAAGCTGAAAATCAGCAAACAAAACTGCCAAGCAACAGACTGGAGACAAACAACGAAGACATAAAGCTTCAAAACCAGTATAATGAAGTTACTGCTCCTACTCATCCTCTCTCTGACCACAGGTAATACGATTACTAACAGTTGCTTACAGTGATAACAGACTTGTATATTAATTATTATATTACTGGTATATAAAGTTTTTTTTCAACACATTTTGTTCTAGTTTGACCTTTTTTAATCTGTTTGTATAAAACTATGTGTAAAATTCTACGGTAATACAAAAATCATCTATGATTACACAAAGCTCGAGGCTCACAAACTCAGAAAAGGCTTGTAAGCATAGCAGCTTATTTTCTTTCATTTTCAGGTTGTGAGGCTGAATCTGAAGTGAGAGCGTGTCAGCATCGATGGGCTGAAATCACCTGCAAATATCCTGAAACAAATAACAAATATCAGTACATTGAAGTAGTTCTTTCCAGTGGAACACCTGTACGAAGCTCTGAGAAGGACGTGTGGGAAGATAATGGCAGACTTTTCCTCTACCATGATACAAAAAATAAAAATCTCAGGGTTGCAATAAGACATGTTAAAGAGCGAGAGTTTGGAGAGTACAGGTGTGTTTTCCAAAGATCGAACTCATCTGACAAACAGGAAGGAAAACTGGAGACTGGTAAGAAATGTGACATCTGTTCAAATAATAATAATAATAATGAAATATTAATCAATTTCCATAGTCTGCGAGTCCTCATCAATTTAAAGTCACTGCCTATGGAGCTAAATTTTAAATACTTTATTTCTCTGATTTGTTTACAGAGCATGTAAACTGCCCGCCAACATTTCTCAGCGTGTACAAAACAGCGAACAGCATCATCACATGTGATTATCCAGATGTTTACAAGTCCCACACAAAGTTCTTCTGTAAAAAGAACCATTATACCTGTGAGAACATTTTATCAACAAAAGGGAAGTTTACTCTCACAGGCAGCAGCCGTGCCTTAAACATTTCCATCAGTCATGTGGCCTCACAGGATGCTGGTGATTATGTGTGTGGAGTGGAATCAAGTGATGGAAGTTACAGATATTCACACACATATGTACACCTGAAAGTTATAGGTGAGTATTCCACATGTTCAGTATCACAGGTTTAAATGATAAAAGCTGGCTGATAAGCTGAAGGCAAATATTTGTCTTTTTGTCTTCAGATATTCAACCTGTAACACAAACTATTGGGCAGAACTTCACATACCAGTGCAACTACAACCAGAATGTCTCCTCATGTATAAAATTCCTCTGCAAAGGAGAAGATTCAACTGTGTGCACACAGCTAGTAACCACCACAGAGCCTGACGTGAAACAGAGGTTTATAATGAAAAAGA